>NC_051395.1:8207940-8210440 GCF_015228065.2 Penaeus monodon
TGCTGCTGCTATTACTACTACAACTGCTATTACTACTACTACAAATATTAATACTACTACTACTCGACCACTACTACTACTACTACTACTACTTTACCACTACTACTATTACTACTACTATTACTACTACTATTATTACTACTACCACTACTACTACTAACACTACTACTACTAATACCGTTACAATTTTCAGTCTACGAACCGGCCCGGCCTTCGAGAAGCACCCCACGTGGCCGGCTGGTCGCGGCCGCGGAGCCGCCAACTCACGCCGCGCCACGTGGTGTCCTCAGTCCTGGCCGGGTCTGTCCGCTAACGCACTTTTCGTGTACAGAGTTGATATAGTCACCTAAAAGGAACTGTTACTTGTTTTCAGAGCCGATGATTTCACTTCAACCTTACTAAAAACTTTCAAATGCTATTTTAGGTTAGTGTTATGGTCCTAGACTCTCGTATTTAGTAAGGTTAGAATGAAAGATGCCAGCGCTGTAACATGCTCAGAAGTGTAGAAATTTCATACGTTTCTGACATTCTTAGAAACACATTCAGTGGCAAAAAGATTTATTCAGCTTGTTGCTAAGTGCTCTTAATACCACCAATAAATAATTCATAGGATGCATACCAGTAAAATAGCGTTAATAAAATAAAAGAATAAAAATTATATATCTATAGCATACAAGAACATCTGCACAGAAAATCAACCGAGAACGTTAATAGGATGGGAAAGTAATGCCTCCTTGACGCGAAAATCAAAGTAAAAAAAATAATAATAAATAAATAAATATACAAATAAAAGGAATAAAAAAAAAAATAATAATAATAAAAAAAAAAATAATCAGCGCATCATTCAGAATATCAACTGTGCAGATCAAACGCACACAACGATAAACAGACCCAAAAATACACTGAGTGATCAGGGTATCGCTACAAAAGCATCTGGAACGACAACCAATGCTGCCAGAGCATATGGGCACTACTACTATTACTACTAGACATGAGACGGTTGAACTACCACGGCCTCCTCGAATGCAAAGATGCTGAACAAAGTGTGTTGCAGAGGCGACGCAAGCAACTCTGGGAACAAACAGACACCATGACTGCAACGCCAAGCACGGTGCAGCTGCAACCTCGCGTCGGCCTTAGTTACTTGAACAATATTTCCACTCCTTTTCACCTTTGTCTCCTTCCCGTACCCGGATTATAAAATAACATCACAAGGACTCCATGCTTTTAAGGACACGGGCAAACAATGTGCGTGTTCCTCATTCTCTTTGCCATGCTCTGCCTTTTCCTGGGCTTGACGCCGGCGTGTTGCTATGCGTACCTGAGATTCGGCATTTCAATGCTGCGCCACGAGGTCTGACTGAGTTAACTCAAATGTATGCTTAGTTGATAAGACGTGAGGTTTACATACAAAATATAATCAGAACGAAATTAATCATCACACTGCAAGCTCTGGTCCTCTGGTCCTCCTTTCTAGTAATTATTAATGGGAATCTATACGTTCCTAGATATGGAAGGAAACGTCAAAAGCTTACATATAGCATAGGATACTTCATACTTCAGCCTATATCTAAAAAGATACAAAAATTTGCTCGACTAGGCTACTGACAGAGCCCGCCATCTGCAGCCGGTTGGTCTGATACAAGGCTTGTTAAATTCGTTATTTACTTTCTCACTCTTTGACGATATTAAAAGGTAAAGGACTGCCCCTCAGCAAGAAAAAAAAAAAAAAAAAAAAAAAAAAAAAAAAAAAAATATATATATATATATATATATATATATATATATAATATAATATATATATATATATATATATATATATATATATATATATATATATATATATACTACACACACAGATTTATACATATATATATAATAAATACATAAATAATAATAACAATAATAACATTCTTTTCCGAATCCCAAATCCTATAATTAGTTCGACAGAAAATAACTGTTTGTTTTCATGAAATGTCAGAAAAAATACTTCAGAAAACCATTCATTAGAAAAACACGTGTTGAAGTAAACTATACGCTGTTTTACAAGCCTGAAAGAGCTCTCTCTCTCTCTCTCTCTCTCTCTCTCTCTCTCTCTCTCTCTCTCTCTCTCTCTCTCTCTCTCTCTCTCTCTCTCTCTCTCTCTCCCTCTCTCTCTCTCTCTCTCACACACACACACACACACACACACTCGTATAAATAGCTATATCTTATGCATATATTATTTTCCTTTTCCCTGTATGTCATCTAGAAGGTGGAAGTACTCTTGTCTTGTGACACAACAAAACATACTTTCCATATGATCCAATATTACCCCACTGATCAATATATTCCAACGCATCAGTTTAAACCATCCTACACAGATATCTTCTCTCCAGAAGACCAAAATATAACAAACAAATAAATAACGGTAATCTGCATTCAAACCAGCCAAAGACAAAGCAACACGTGGCGAGGCAGAATTTTGGCGGGAAAAAAAATTCCTAGGGCTTCCTTTTCC
>NC_051395.1:8220440-8237940 GCF_015228065.2 Penaeus monodon
AGAGAGAGAGAGAGAGAGAGAGAGAGAGAGAGAGGAGAGAGAGTGAGAGAGAGAAAGAGAGAGAAAGAGAGAGAAAGAGAGGAGAGGAAGGAGGGAAAGGAGAGAGAGAGGTGAGAAACGAGCGAGATGAGAAGAAAAGAAAAGAAAAGAAAAGAAAAGAAAAGAAAAGAAAAAGAAAAGAAAAAAGAGAAGAGAAGAGAAGAGAAGAGAAGAGAAGAGAAGAGAAGAGAAGAGAGGAGAGAAGAGAAGAGAAGAGAGAGAGAGAACTTTGAATATTGGCGCCAAAACGTTCCGCCAAGGACGGAGAGACAACTCCCCACAAACAGACCTTGGTGATATTTGCCCACAGACCGAAATTCGAGATCAGTTTCCAAATAAAGTACCCACCTATTCCCATCGACTCACTCCTTTCTCGTATTAGTATTTATAGAACGAAAAAGAGAGAGAGAGAGAATAAGAATATAAAATAAGCAAGAATAAAAATAAATGTAAAAAATAATAATAATAAATAATGAAAAACGAGTATAAGAATGGCTTAAGCACACATACACATACACGGGGATGTAGCTCAAGTGGTAGAGCGCTCGCTTAGCATGTGAGAGGTACGGGGATCGATACCCCGCATCTCCAGATCCGAACTGTTTTCTTGCAATTGTACAATTATCATACCATTTGCCTTTTGTTTTTTTCAAGTGTCATAATTATATACATGTGTATTTGTTTTCCCTTTTAATCAATTTTGTTTTTGCTTTCACTTATTGGTATCCACATCTGCCTGGATGATTGGGAGGGAGGGGGCAGGGGGGGATGGCGCCAATTTAACTTTTTCTTACTCTACCAAAAAGAGGATACCCAGCACCCTTCCTCTCATGGTAGAACAATGCCTTCCTTATAACACCCAAATATACTACAAACTTCCAAGCAATACTTATATGATCATTATTTCCCTATTCATATGTAACTCACCCGTAGATGATTAGATGCCCTGATCAGACACACACGAGAAATTAACAGCTATGCCCCAGAATAAATACCTTACAAATACCCCCTTCCTACAAGCCCGGCTAGCTCAGTCGGTAGAGCACGAGACTCTTAATCTCGGGGTCGTGGGTTCGAGCCCCACGTTGGGCGCTGCGTTTTGGCAATCGTCTTGCGTGCAACGTCTTGAAATTACCTTACTGCCCTCGCATTTGATCGAATATAGGGAGGAAGCTTCATTTTCTTTTTAAAAAAATCGCATTATCTAACTTTCTGCCTTATCATTTGCCTACTGCTACATCTACTACTACTACTACTACTACTACTACTACTACTACTACTACTACTACTACTACTACTACTACTAATAATAATAATAATAATAATAATAATACTACTACTATTATTATTATTACTACTACTATTATTATTATTACTACTACTATTATTATCATTACTACTACTATTATTATTATAACTACTACTATTATTATTACTACTATTTTTATCACTACTACTACTATTATTATCACTACTACTACTATTATTATCACTACTACTACTACATCACCACCACCACCATCCCCACCATCACTATCAACATCAACGTTGCCCTCATATTCCTTACCACTTCGGTTTCCCAGAACAAAACACACACACACACACACACACACACACACACACACACACACACACACACACACACACACACACACACACACACACACACACACACACACACACACACACACACACACACACACACACACACACACACACACACATACATAAACACACACACACATACATAAACACACACACACACACACACACATAAACACACACACACACACACACACACACACACACACACACACACACACACACACACAAATACATAAATGTGTATCTATATACATATATGTGCATATATATATACATATATATCTATATGTATATAATAAATATATATACATATACATAAATATAAATATATACGTATATATCTGCGTATATATGTATATATATATATATATATATATATATATATATATATATATATATATATATATATATATATATATATATATATATATATGCATATATATGCATAAATATACATATACAATTATGCACACATTTATCTATTTATTTATTTTTTAATTTTTTTATTTAATTTTATTTATTTTTTACAGTATGTTCATCTTTGATCCGCCGTGGTCACAGCATGATACTTAATTGTAGTTTTCATGTTTGTGATGCTCTTGGAGTGAGTAGGGTCCCCAGTTCCTTTCCACAGAGAGTGCCGGTGTTACCTTTTAGGTAATCATTCTCTCTATTTTATCCGGGCTTGGGACCAGCACTGACTTGGGCTGGCTTGGCCACCCAGTGGCTAGGTAGGCAATCGAGGTGAAGTTCCTTGCCCAAGGGAACAACACGCCGACTGGTGCCTCAAACCCTCGAACTCAGATTGCTGTCGTGCCAGTCTTGAGTCTGATGCTCTAACCACTCGGCCACTGCAGCCTATATGCACACATATACACATACATAAATATATATACATGTATATAGACATAAACATATATAAACATATATATATATATATATATATATATATATATATATATATATATATGTATATTTATATATGTGTGTATGTGCATATATACATATATATATTCATATGTCTGCATATGTATATATGTATATATAAATGTATGTATTTGTTTATATGCATATGTAAGTGTGTGTATATATAAATATATATTTAATGTACCTGGAGTGACCTAGGTTCAAGGCCTGGTCAGGGAGGATTGTTATATATCTAAATCATTGCATTATTCCGTCATTCATTTATATATACATATATATTTATATTTATATATATATATATATATACATATATATAGATAGATAGATAGATAGATAGATAGATAGATAGATAGATAGATAGATAGATATATATATATATATATATATATATATATATATATATATATATATATATATATATTTATATATATATATATATATATATATATATAATATATATATATATATATATATATATATATATATATATATATATATATATATATATATATATACATATATACACACCTCTCAGTACGGTTTCAAATTTCTAAATCAATTTCCACCAAGTACCCATGGGGAGTGTGTGTAAAACCTCGCTATCATTACTCAGGTAAGAGTAGATAGGTAATGTCTAAGGAGCTAGTTAGATCCTAGTTGCACAACTTTTAGTGGGTTGTGTGGTATGGTTGATTTAGTACCGGCCTCTGGTTTCATACCCGGAGTGACCTAGGTTCGAGGCCTGGTCAGGGAGGATTGTTATAAATCTATATCAATATGGCATTACATTATTCCATCTTTCATATATATATATATATATATATATATATATATATATATATATATATATATATATATGTACACATACATATAAATGCACATATAAATGCACATATATTTGCATATATATATATGCATATACATATGTATGTACATACACAAATGCGTGTATATACATATATACATATAAATAGAAAAGGTATGAATGAGAATGAATATCTTCACAAGAGATATTCTCATTCATACCTTTTCTACATTTGTCAACATGCATACAGTTCATACATATATATGTATGTGTATGTATATATATATATATAATATATATATATAATATATATATATATATATATATAGTATATATATAATTTATTATATAATATATATATTATACATTATATATATATAAATTATATATACATATATTATATATATATATAATAATATTATTACATATATATATATATAATATATATAATATATATTATATATATATATAATTATAATATATATATAAATAAATATATATATATAATATATATATAAAGTATATATATATACATGTATATATATATATATATAATATATATATATATATATATATATATATATATAAAAACATTATTATATATATATATTTCTATTTATTTCTATATATATATATATATATATATATATATATATATATATATATACATATATATATATATTTGGGGCCGCGGTGGCCGAATGGTTAGAGCGTCGGACTCAAGACTGTCACGACGGCAATCTGAGTTCGAGGGTTCGAGTCACCGACCGCCGCGTTGTTTCCCTTAGGCAAGGAACTTCACCTCGATTGCCTACCTAGCCACTGGGGGACCAAGTCAGCCCAAGTCAGTGCCGGGTAAATAGAGATGGTGCCTCGATAAAAACACCGGGCGGAAGGCAATGGCAAACCACCGCTCTAAATTGCCAAGAAAAATCATGGAAGCACATGATCGTCAAGGCCGCGGTGGCCGAGTGGTTAGAGCGTCGGACTCGAGACTGTCACGACGGCAATCTGAGTTCGAGGGTTCGAGTCACCGACCGACGCGTTGTTTCCCTTGGGCAAGGAACTTCACCTCGATTGCCTGCCAAGCCACTGGGTGGCCAAGCCAGCTCAAGTCAGTGCTGGTCCCAAGCCCGGATAAAATAAGAGAGAATGTTACCTAAAAAAGGTAACACCGGCACTCTCCGTGGAAAGGAACTGGGGACCCTACCACGTACTCACTCCAAGAGCATCACAACGTGAAAACTGCAATTGAGTATCATGCTGTGACCACGGCGGCTCAGACATGAACCTACCGTTAAATGATGATGATATATATATTTATATATATATATATATATATATATATATATATATATATATATATATATATATATATATATATATATATATATATATATATATATATGTACATATATATACATATATATATATATGTGTGTGTGTGTGTGTGTGTGTGTGTGTGTGTGTGTGTGTGTGTGTGTGTGTGTGTGTGTGTGTGTGTGTGTGTGCATAAGTTTGTATGTATAAGTTTGTATGTATAAGTTTGTATGCATAAGTTTGTATGTATATGTATATATATGTATCATCATCAATAACGGTATGCTCATGTTTGAGCAGCCGTGGACCTCTCCACCATCCTTCGCCACTAAACTCGATCTTACGCTTTTCTTTCCACTTATACCATCGACAGCCCGCAAATATCTTTGATATTGTCGCTCAGTCTTGTCTTCGGTTTGCCTCTTCCTCTGTTTCCTATCACCATCCCTGTCAGCAAGTTTTTCTCAATACTTTTACTTCTCATTACATGACCAATAAACTTTAATTTCCTCTTGTTCAAGATGTATATATGTATAGATATACATATATATACATATATATATATATACACACATATATATGCACACGCACACACTCATGCATGCATGCACGCATACACACATGCACACACACACGCACACACACATGCACACGCACACGCACACGCACACGCACACACACACACACACACACACACACAGGTATGGAGTCATGGCCTACCACACCCTGGCTCTGTACTAACTCCAGCCCTTCACCCCCCACCCCCCATGGGTAAATGGGTGGTTCAGGGGAGGTGGGCCTTGCCAGTCCTCCTCCCCCCAGATAAACTAACTGGCATTGCCACATAAAAATAGATATGCTGAGAGAAGGGTACTGCACCTCCCACCCAGCAAGTAAGGTGGCTATGGGTTCCATTGGGAGGGCAAATGTTGAGGCCCCAGGATAAGAACAGGAGTTACTCATCCCACCTGTGCCCTGATAAATGCCAACCCAGTATAAGGCCCGTGAGGCAAATCCCAAGGGAACCCCACAGGTGGATGGTGAGCCCCACAGCCAGCCACCACCCTTTATAGGGGGCAACATCTGCAGGGGTGGCTCCCACCCAGAGCGATTGCCCGAGGCTTAAACTCGGGCATGCTATCCAGGTAGGAGGTTGGAATATCCAGTCCTTGTGGCAGAATGAGTGGTTACCACTGTTTTCGATGGAATTGAAGCAGTTAAGTGTTGAGGTGGCTGCCCTCTTGGAAGTGAGAAGGCCTTGCAGGGGCATGATCAGTATGGGTAGGTACACCTACTACTGGTTGGGTCAGGACGATGGTCACCATCACCAGGGAGTAGCCATACCCATCTCCAGCAGCCTTCAACCATCAATAGTAGAGGTAACACTGGTTGACAAATGTATGGCATTGGGATGGAAGCATGCTTTTGGCTTTGTGTCTCTGACTGCTGTGTACTCAATGAGAATGAGGTGATCTATGTTAAACTGACATCTGTGGCAGACAAACTCCTTGGCATGACATTCCCATTGTACTGGGTGACTTCAATGTAATATCAGGCTGTGATCATGTTCAGGAGCTTCTTCTAGACAAAATCCAGAGTAGAGGAAGTTTATGGCTCCAGCAAATTGACCAAATCTTTTGTTAAGTACTCAAGATATGGCAAGCCCCCCTACTAGGTGGCTTTCAAAGAGGGCACCTTATGCTGGAAGGAAAGGATGTGTGCAGCAATGCACTCTCCTCTATCAATCTATTATAAAAAAAAAGTGCAATAGGACCACTTTACACACAGATTGCTTTTATACACATAAATTTCTTTCTGGTCCTTTAAATATGGGTTAGTGAAGGTAATCTTAACCCATTCCTGATGGGTGGCATGTATGCACATGTCATGGCATGGCGGGACTATCTGCCAGGGGCATGTATGTACATGCCATGGTGTATGTATGGACATGCCATGAGTTATTTTTTGTTACAATCACGGCAAAATATTATTTTTCTGCCAGTGAAAGTGTCATTAAGTCATTTTTGACACTCTCATTTTTACTATACAAAAAAAAAAAAAAAAAAAAAAAAAAAAAAAAAATGCAACAAACCGACGATTTCAACTCCATGATGCCGCACATTGCTTATTTTATTCAGAGTATAGACTGAATAATGATCAACTATGGAGTCTATATAACAACAAAAATACCCTTCAGTCTCGATTTATCAGGAAGTTTGGCATGTAGAGACTATAGAAAATAATGAAAACTGAAAATACAACATATCTTCGTAGTATTACGAAGAAACGGCATGGGATGCTGGTATTTGGCATGAGTGGTCGCGCATGCTAGGGCGACGATATAAGCCCTGGCAGCGGGGCCAGGGCCACTATGAATACTACCCGTTGGGAAAGGGTTAACTGGTGTAGAAATAGAATCCCAATCCACTCAGTATATACAATATCCACAAGAAACTTCATGTTCAGATTATATCACAAGTTTTAAATATGCAATGTACTATCTGTGAGTACATTACTGTGGTTCTCATGGTAAAAGTGAAATATAACTAAACTTGCCTCAATATTGTGAAATAAATTACAAAGCTGCAATCAAGTGCTGTAAGAGATTTATAGTTTTGTTTTATTTTTGCTTTCTTATCTAATAAAGGAGTGCAATATGTAACATCTTTTACAGAAATTGCTTAGATCTCACTCATAAGATAGAGTCCACGCAGGGTGATGTGGGGCCTTGCCAACAGTGATAGGGCTTGCAAGGATCAAAGATTACACAAGCTACCAACCATGTTCTTCGATGTTGGAAGAGTTGAGTTAGATAATCCAGATAAAGACCACATCCATCCCTACCAATCTGCACTGGGCCAGCATGGTAGGGTATAGCTCTTTCTCGCTCTATGATGCAAACAGTACCTTAAAATACCAGCTGTTGCTATTGGACCATATGATTTACATTAAGGCCATGAATGGCACAAGACCAGCAGAGGTGGCACAGATTGCTGAAGGCTTATGTCCATCCAAGGACTTTTCAAGGCAGAAGAAGTATAATACTTACTTTTATTTCTTGAGATGTATATAGTGTGAAGTGTGTCAACAGTACTCATAATCTGTTTAGTTACTAAAATCAATTCACAAACTAGACAAAACTGAAATTTCTTGTCTTTGTATAGTATAACTTAGGGGTTCTTAAGGACTGACCTTATTGATTATGAATGATACACAAACATATAAAAGTATAGATTGAATTCAGTTTCTCATGTAGTGTTCTTTGCTAAAGAAACTGTTACTTTTAAATTTAAGTCAACATTTCTATAGACAATTATATAAGAGAGCTATAAAACCCATATATACTACATTCACAAACCATAAAAAAACTGGCAGTCAGCATTCCAATTTTAATAGATACTTTATTATTAAGTGGTCATTGTGAAAATGAGCACAAGAATCTAGCAAACTAAACACATTAACTTTATAAAAATTAAGAATGAAATAGAATAACTGTCAGGTCTTGCAACAGCAATTGATGCATTTGCCCTTTCCTTTCACCAGCCAACCATAATCTCTCTTCTCCCTTCATCTCTAATTCTCAAATTCTTTTAATCTTATTCTAAGAATGTAAATTATCAAAATATTAAATATTAAACTGTTATTATAATCATCATGACTGTCATTTATGGTAATTCTATAGTTGCTTATTTTTTATCAATCTTAACCCCTTGCATGATATGCAAAGGCTGCAGTGGATTGAGTCGTGGATGGCATTGCCTCAATGACATCGCCCAAGCCTATGGCTCATCAGAGAGAGTGACATCATTTGGTTGGTGTCACTATTAGATACAGGCACTTAAGTGAAGGGCATCCTTTTTAATTCTTTTTTATTATTAAAAAGTACAAGTATATATAACCTATATGGTGCCTGATGTTGTGCAAGAAGTATTGAATGAGACAAACACAAATGGGGGCAAACTGTTGCATAAGTTATAAGCTTCCTAACGTTGTGAATAAAATACCAAATGAGGAAAATGCCAAGGAGCACCTACAATCCACACTACTGGCCAATAGCCAATGTCTAATACTACATGACATGTGGTTCACATCCTGATTGACTTGGTCACAGTTCTGGGAGATGTGCTATTCCCATCATGGCTGACTAGCTTGCAGCTACAGAGGACGGATCATTCACATCATGATACTATGACAAATACATTACATTTTATGCTGTTCTTTATAAAAGGTACTCTCATGCCCACATCACATGCCCTGGGAATTTTCTGAGGAAGAAGGGGACATATAATGTTTGGCTATTGTTTTGCTATATTTAGCACATAAATCATTTGGCTGCTATGCATGGAAGATGTCAAGCACCAAAACATTGTACTAAGTGGCTGTTGCTGTAAACCTGTCAGAAACCTTGACTGTAGTTTACGTGATCAGTCTCCTCGTGTCAACTACTCACAGTGTAACTGTCTTGAAGTATGACATACCAAAGGAAATACTGAAACCATGGGAGTAGCAGTCTTCTATATAACTGCATGGAATCTCTTATTTCATAGGAATAAGGTTTGTAAAAGTGTAAGAAAATCCTTTTTTATCCCTTAATAAAATCACACTCCACCTTTTACACACAGTGGACCACATTACACTTACTGAAATGGACTACTAAAGCTTCAATATAGCAACTAAAATGAATATCATGCATCTCTGAATATGCAAAATCATATAAATCATATCTGGATACAAGTGATACAAAAAGAAATCACATCATTTTGTTGGTTTGGCACAACAAGTGCAAGGCACCAGCTAAGTCCTAAAAAAGCCCCAGAGGCAAGCCCAGTAGGTCACACACTTCCTGGAGTTTAGACCCAAAAGTGAAAAGTGAAAGAAAATACTGTTTCTACCCTATTCAATATTTCTAATTCTACCATTTTTTGTTTACTTATACACAGATTTTTCCTATTTGCAGCTCCACAATGGTCTATGGATTTATGTACATCAGAAAATAATGACTCATAACATACATGGCAGTGAGCCAAAGATGACAGATGATGCTAGAATTCTAAGAAAACAATATTGCAGAATGTTCATAGTGGGTGTACCAAAGGCCTACTTTCTCTTGATGTGATGAATTTGCCCACATAACAATTTAAGAGATAGTTTCCTAGAAACATTGCTGTAAGTTAAATTATGGAATGGTAAGAGAAATTTGGGAATTTAAGAGAATTCTGGCACAAGGATATTTTATGTAGTAAATATACAATAAAAATATAAAAAGTACTACACCAAGGTATCCAATATTTTAGGAAATATACACCAACTTGATGTAAATTGTGTATATAGGTATAAATAAACACACAAACACACACACACACACACACACACACGCGCGCGCGCACACGCACACGCACACGCGCGCACACGCACACGCACACGCACACGCACACGCACACGCACACGCACACACACACACACACACACACACACACACACACACACAAAATTATTACAGTATCATGCAAAATATAATTATATCACTAGATATATAAGTCACTAACGTCTTTTTGACAGACAGATGATTGTGATTGTACCAACACAGAGGTGAGGCACATGCACAATACTTATGCTCTACTAATTTCAGCCACTGAGGTCTATATACGTCATGCTTATCAGAGATGCAAAAAATGTAAAAGAATAAAAAGAAAACCAAACTTTCAATAACTTCAGATTATGAGGAATATAAGTCAATGTAAATCATAGCAGTAATGGCCAGATAAAAGAACAACTGTTTAGCGCACACAACTTAGAGCAGGCTCAATACACATGGCATAGGTGTACATGCCCGTAGATGGATCTCAAGTCATGCCATGGTAAGTACATACATGCCAACCATCAGCAAAGGCTTGACACATATACATATAAACTATACACCCTTAGGAAATAAATTCACAAAAAATTGTAAATCCATCTTTCTTTCATCAATGAGACAGAGTACATGTATACATAAAGAACAAAATATTGTAAATAAATCAGCAGCCCTCACCTCACCTTAAAAAAAAAAAAAAAAAAAAAAAAAAAAAACTCCACCTAAAAATTAAGTAAATATATAAAACTCTACCTTTGCCTCAAGTATGGCCAAAGAGTGATCTGCTCTCCGCAGCTTGGTGTCCAGTGATACAAGACGTTCCTCACAAATGGATGAGAACTGGTTAAGGAAGGCAACTGTGTGGAGTACCCAGTGGTTGATGAATGCCAAAGTCCTCTTCTGGTTTATGGCCTCCACCTGAAAGACAAGATTGCCATGAGTTCCTTAATGTTTTTTTATGAATGCAGTTTGAGTGCTGTGGATGTGAATCATTAGTTTATTTTATCATTACATGGTAAATCTTATAAACACACCCACCACTTAGCTTTTGCACCTCTGGGTGCTCCAGGAAGGGCCAACAAACCTCCACCGCAAATATTCATGAGAGAGTATACAGGCTACCAGGGTTATTTATTCTTAGAAAAGGAATCCAGTCAAGTTTTATATTGCCAAAATATACATGATGTAAAGATCTGTTAACATTGCTTAATTGCTGACACATATGGAGGTAACAGAGATCAATAAACCACAATCAGACTGAATTTAGCTGCTTGACTACAAGGTCCTAAAATAATTCTATGAATGTCAATATCATTATTAATCTAAATAGTAAAGATTGTATGAATTTCAGAAAAGGGGATGGTGAATGCAATAATGTTGCATCCTCTACTCTTCCCTCTCCATCAAAAATTAAAACAAATCTCCACTATGTATGTTCTGGCAAGGAAGAACTTTAACTGCTTTTGCTTTGTATGACAATGCTGGTCATAATGATGATAATGGCAATGACAGCAATGGTTGCAATAATAATGTTAATATAAGTGATCTGGATGGATCGTGTAGATGAAGATGATAACACACCATTGTATTTCATGATCAACAATCTATTATGACCATAAATTGGGCATTACATCCAGCATACTGACTTCATATGAACACAATCTGAAATAAAATCTATGGCAAGATATTAGCACTTGCAAATTAACTTAGCAAAATATGAATAAAATTGGAAAACATCAACATGTGGAAAGTACCAAAACTAAAGCTTATTATTAAAGGGGAAGGAAGAGTTTTAGTTCAAATAAGTCCATACATTAAGCCACTGAGTAAACATGTAAGAAAAACTTCTCAATACAACTTTAGTTAAAAATAAATAAATAAGCAAAATGAATATGCATTCACTGACTGTAGTACAACTGCTGCATATTTCCAAAACATTCACATCAATATCTATAAAATACCATACCAAGAAAATTACTTCTATACATTACCACATGAAAAAGCTTTTCATTGGTGAGAGAGAGAAAAAAATGATACTAATTATTACTAGGAAATACTGCAGATCTTCCAAACCTTCAAAGAATTTATTTCCAATAAATCATTCCATTATCCAAACAGACATTATAAAAGTGGGGAAGTGATGGATTGACTGAGTGATTAATTGAGTGATATTGAGTGTGAGAGTGAGGCTGTGACTGAGACACACCAGACATAAGTTAAATTGATCACCAATTAAAATTCCATTTATTGCTGTATGGTCTATGGAGTCCATAATCTACATCTCAGAATAACAATATTTACGCTCTCCTCCTAACTTTCATCAGTTTTAATAGAAATGTGAAAAACCTTCATTAATGTTACCAAGAATTCCCTCTATCTCAGTGTGCCAAGAGTGACACACCGAGATTGAGGGAAATAGACACTGCTATTTTATACAGCATAAGAAATAGTCATAACCAATAGAGTAGAGCTGGTACGGCTTTGTATTTATTGCGAATGACAAAAATATCACCTGCTTATCACCGCTCAGAGACTAAGTCCACAACACACTCACACAGCCAGAGTTTTTAATGTTGTGTTTCCTATACAAAATTGTTGAGGCAGCTGACAAGGAGTGCTATTAAAGGGGGATTTGTCTCCCCCGTCTAGGAAACATATATAAGGTAGGAAAGATTAGTTTTGGGTCTTTGGGTTTGCATGATACCCTGGTTTTGGGACTTTGTCTATGGAGGGTACGTCGCTTAATTAAAAAATACCAAAAAATCTTAAGAAAACACCAGACGGGGGTCACATTCAACGAAATTTCCTGTTGCATAGCACTCTACAAATATCCCCTAAACCCGTCACATTCAACGGAAACACAAGCGAAATTAAAATTATAGACAATTATCCCCAGTACAGACAGTCATAAATTCCATCCTAAATCAAAGCCTGACCTTTGACAGATCCACATTTGGCGTGACTACGGAATTTCGGTCCATGTTCGGCGTAGCGGAGTCGAGGGGCGTCTCATCAGCTGTCAGGCGACGCTTTGTTGACACTTGGCACTCTCGGGTCAAATGAGAGACTGCAGTCCCGCTTTGAAGTCGACTATTAATAATTCCGTGCTTATAAGAATGTCCAAAATTGTGAAGGATTAGAGGATTAATACTAATAATGGAAAAATACGATAAATCGCATTTTACAAACGTTCCTTGGGGTCAGTATGAGAAAGACTCATGTGACTGGCCATTCACGCAATAATATACGCCCACACACACACACACACACACACACACACACACACACACACACACACACACACACACACACACACACAAACATACACACACACACACACACACACACACACACACACACACACACACACACACACACACACACACACACACATATATATATATATATATATATATATATATATATATATATATATATATATATATATATATATGTGTGTGTGTGTGTGTGTGTGTGTGTGTGTGTGTGTGTGTGTGTGTGTGTGTGTGTCTGTATCTGCTGCGTGTCTTCGAGGTTCAGCGAGATTCGACTAAATATTAACATGGTGAAGGGAAATGGATCGTATGTGGTGTCAATTAAGTAAACTGATAAAAAATACTTAGAGTGACATAATTAATATCAACACTTTTTATCATTCGCTGTAATTTACTAGTTCTGTTCGCAACAGACTCATCGATAAGGCAATTGCAAGAGCAGGCACAGTTCATTCATTCTAATGAGTAAACCACATCGTCACAAGCAGTAGAATAACCTTCTCGAAGTTACTCACCTGGACGTTGCTACAATCATACGACTCGATGTGAAATTGATCTGTGTTACACCTCTGAGGATAGAAGAGATCGTGAACAAGGCATCGAGGCGTGGTAGTTAGGTGTGTTCTAAATCAGTAGATTAGGGGCGTGGTAGAGTGAAAGGCAAAGTTGCACATAACGCACACATTATTTGTTATAAAGAATGATAAAATCGGCAACTTTCTGTTGACTACACAGACTACATTAGGAACTTCATAACTTGGAAATACTGCCAGGTTTGTCAGTCTTTACTTGACTGCCTTGACCAGGGCCGCACTTTTTTTTTTTTTTTTTTTATGAGGGGGAGTCATTTAAATGTTAAGTAATGTCTAGTAGGAAGAGCACTATTACCTTTGAGCATTTGAAATACGTGGAATGTTTTACATACAGCAACAAAACATCAGGTGTGATTACAAACAATTCTGCTATTACGATTATTATTTTACATCTGGGAATTCGAACGTGCATTGTTGAAAACTTGTTGCGAGACTACGAATCTGTGTTGCGAAAATGGGTTCACGTCTGTCACCTTAAATATTGTCCCTCCATTACCTAACCTAAAGTTACAAACACGTAGTGATTGTGAGCTGTCAAATGAATACGATCCGATGTGCTGTGACCCTCCTCGCACCTTTCCCGCTAATTCTCCTGCCTCATGTAATCCGTCTCTACCCCTCTCACGCGACTGGTGCGAGGGGTAGGAAAGAAACTTTGGATCATGTGTGTGTGTGTGTGTGTGTGTGTGCGTGTGTGTGTGTGTGCGTGTGTGTGTGTGTGTGTGTGTGTGTGTGTGTGTGTGTGTGTGTGTGTGTGTGTGTGTGTGTGTGTGTGTGTGTGTGTGTGCATATACGTATATATGCGTGTTATATATATATATATATATATATATATATATATATATATATATATATATGTATATATATGTATATATATATATGTATATGTATATATACATACATACATATATATATATATATATATATATATATATATATGTATGTATATATATGTGTGTGTGTGTATATATATACATGTATAGTTACCCACACTTCCAACTGGTACACCCGAATGGTACAAGGACTGTATTTTTCTGGTAATACATGCATAGTATTCAGTATTCTGTGAATGAAATGCCCTTGTTTGTAAAGAAACCTGTGGTACTTGCTAATATATTCACTGATAAGTAATATCAGCCATTAAAATTATGTTAAAAAGGTTGGAAACATTACAGTGTTTTGCCCAATGGCAACATTATTGCTTGACATATGTGGATTTTTCCTTTAAAAGGGAGCAATTGGAACTGGTATATTGGCAATTTTTGCACTATAATGATAGCCAAACGTCGACGACAACGTTTAATGTCGAGTCTAGGTTAAACATTCGATGTTTTTCCCCTGAAACAATTCCTGTGTATTTGTATAAAATTGCAATTTCCCAACTATAACGCCCAATTAAAGGGGTTTAAAGGGACGGGTGCAACGCACAAGAGCCCGTCGGCCTATAAGGTAGGCTATGTATATACTACAATGCTTCAATTTGTGTGTGTGTGTGTGTGTGTTTCGCTGTAAAATGTTCATAGAGGGTGAAGTAGGCAACACCGTTTACTTAGAGTGTTCTGGGAACTCTTAGCTATGAAAGAACAAATCTAAGAAGCGAGTTGTAAGCAGAGACTTTGAGGTTTCTTACCATCGTGAACCAAGTCATTCAAGAGGACAAGACGTCAATATATATATATCCTTGGCCTTTGGCATGTTTGTGTAGGACAAGAATACAACAAAACTAATGTTTTATTTTTCAAACAACAAGCAGGATATGTGCCGGATGGGGGTAATCTACATTTTTTTTTCGGGCATGCATTGTTAAGCACTGATGTCATTTCATGATAATATATATATATATATATATATATATATATATATATATATATATATATATATATATATATATATATATATATATATATACAGTTGTAGGACTACCCAATACGTGTACACACACATAAACATTTTCATTTCGTACATGTAATATTGGCTGTGCAACGATTACTCAATTGCTTAATGGGGTCTTTATGCTGATGACTTGTTCGAGGTCCGGAATGCACACTCGGGTCACATAGAGTGTCCCCCTAAAATTATATCAAGATTTGCAGAGAACATTAGGTTTGGAATTTCTGAAAAGTCGTCAGGAATAGCATTAAGGACTGTTTATTAAGCATGTTTATTAATCTTCATGTTAAAAAAAATTACACTTCAAAACATCAAATATCATATATCCATTATTTTCTACATCCTGCTCTCTCTCTCTCTCTCTCTCTCTCTCTCTCTCTCTCTCTCTCTCTCTCTCTCTCTCTCTCTCTCTCTCTCTCTCTCTCTCTCTCTCTCTCCTCTCTCTCTCTCTCTCTCTCTCTCTCTCTCTCTCTCTCTCTCTCTCTCTCTCTCTCTCTCCTCTCTCTCTCTCTCTCACACACACACACACACACACACACACACACACACACACACACACACACACACACACACACACACACACACACATACACACGCACACACACATATGCATATATATATTTACACACATATGTATGTCTATATATATACATATGTACATATATATACATATGAGTGTGTAAAAATATATGTATATATATATACGTATATATATATTCACACACGCACGCACGCACGCACGCACACATATACACAAACACACACACACGTACACACACGAACGCACACACATACACACACGCACGCACACATACACAAACACACACACATACACACACACGCACACGCTATCTGTGTGTGTGTGAATATATATATATATATATATATATATATATATATATATATATATATATGTATGTATATGTATATCTATATATCTATATATCTATATATATGTGTGTGTGTGTGTGTGTGTGTGTGTGTGTGTGTGGTGTGTGTGTGTGTGTGTGTGTGTGTGTGTGTGTGTGTGTGTGTGTGTGTGTGTGTGTGTGTGTGTGTGTGTGTGTGTGTGTGTGTGTGTGAGTGTGTGTGTGTGTGTTTGTGACTATTTCCGAGGTCATTAATCCATACGTTCTCTTTAGGTCGACACGGGAATACAGAAAACGTAATGAAGGGATAACTTTCGCATCAATCATTCGGCACAATTTAAAGGAATGAAATTTGAAGGTGGTATTTGTTGACCAAATTACGTAGCCATAATAAAAGCAAGGTTGCTAAGATTCTCTTGCAGTAATATGTAGAAATGATAGCTGTATGACCACAGTGATAATCAATATTTTGTTCTAGATATACTGAAATCTTCAATTATTTATCCGAACTTGACTGATATAGCATTAACATTTTACTACTACGTCATAAAAGTCACCTAAGATCTCAACTGTCACCCTTATCTCTTACTTTAATCACCCTATTTATGAAACCCTACCTGCTCTTACTCTTATCATTTTCAATGACACTTATAGCCTGAGAAGTTCACCCTTAACTGATCCCCTTAACCCTAAGCTCTCAGTCTTAACTGATTTCTCTACCGAACGTGCTCCTCGCCCTCACCTGATCCCCGCCCGCGTCTGTATGAGGTTGTAATTAGCGTAATTATTGTACAGGGAGAAGGAGTAAACATTCTTATTTACGT
>NC_051395.1:8260440-8267940 GCF_015228065.2 Penaeus monodon
TGTCATGATCGAAAAAGTTTCTCATTTTTAATCACGTTATTCAAAATGAATTTGTATATCAACGTCTTAATGTCAGGTGCCGATGATGTCATACACATATCGCATAACCAAGAACGCATAGTAATATCAAACAGGGTTATTAATAACCTCAAACCAGCGTGCCGATTGTGATAAAGTGGAATCGATTACGTCATTATCTGAGACACGAAGTAATATCACGCAGCTTCTGGAATGTAAGGTGGGACTGGATTTAATTTAGGGTTTATTCCGTGCGATTAATCATGACTAAATACCCGAAGATTAGATAGCGTTTCATAAGGAAACTTTATACTGTGTGGAAATAAAAATGAAATGGTTCGACGGAAACAAAAAGAGTAAAACGGGGGAGACAAAAGACGAAAGTGGAAACCCAGTTTCTCTCGTTCAGACTTCATCGCGTGATTGCATAAGGCTGGTAAATCTCCTTATCGTTGTCGAGGATTAATGACTAAAGATGTCTGGGTAATTAAGTGCTTAGCAGCTGGCTTGTTAACTCCGGGCTAATTGGGAATCTGCGAGAGCAATCTGCAACACGCGTGGAACCAGGCTGCAGCAAAGACAAAAAGGAAAGAGTGAGAGAAAGTCTCGGTCAAAAATCCACGGGATTGAGGAGGATTATTACATCATCGTTTACAGTCGCAGAGAAAAAAGTTATTTCTTTCAATGGCAATATTTTATATACATTTTTCGTTTTTATTCTATTACACAAAAGCAACAACTTTATTTTTCTTTTTCTTTCTCTAATCTGGTCGATCTGCTTTTTAACAGAAGAGCAGTAACTTTATTTTACTATTACTGTTACATATCAATCTATTTATCCATTCATCTATCTATCTCTCACATTCTCACTCTCGCGATCCCTATCTCTCCCTTCTTCCTCCCTTCCTCCAATACCCTCCTTCGCTCCCTCTCCCTCCCTCCCTCCTTCCCCCTCCTTCACCCCTCCCATCCCCTATTTCCTCCCACGCCCCCCCACCTTCTCCTGCCCTTCTAAACTCGGAAAAAGTAGCTCCTTCCCGATGCGAGGAAGGCCCAGCGAACGGCCGCCGGATATATGACTGCCATCATCCGGCGCCGAAGGAGATCAACAGTCTGTAAGGGCAAGTAATGTAGTCCGGACAAATAACTCAGATCTTTGCCTCCTTTACCGGTTCCCGCGGGGCCATAGAGAGACCGCTGCGTTTTTGTTTTATTTTCTGTCTATCCTTCTGCGTCGCCATCTCCCTTTCTTTATTGTATTTTTGTTTTGTTTCCCATTGTGTATATTTATGCTTGTTTATCATAAACAGCTATTTGGAACTTATTTAATTTCCCTAATAAATGAGACAACTGGAAGCTCACACGTGCACAGTACATATGAGTGTGTGTGTGAAAGAGAGAAAAAGAGAGTGAAAGAGAGAGAGAGAGAGAGAGAGAGAGAGAGAGAGAGAGAGAGAGAGAGAGAGAGAGAGAGAGAGAGAGAGAGAGAGAGAGAGAGAGAGAGAGAGCCTATACGAAAAATGGTCCATACCTATCTTTACTTTACTGGAAGAAAGGACGAGAATAAGAAGTATCTTTTTACGACTCGAGCCTGTAGAAATGTAGCTGTGCGTATGGTCCGCACGCCAGACCATAGGCCTACCGTTTAAAGACTTGAAGGATGAGGGGGTGAGGGGAGGCATGGGGAAAGGGTACGGAGAGGAAAAGAGGGGAATAGGGGGAGCGACAGGGAAGGCAGAGGGAAGGAAAGGAGGGGACACGTGTGGAGGAGAAGGGAGAGAGAAAAAGGTGGGGGGCAAGAGTAAAATGACGGGAGAATAAGGGGGAAACAGAGGAGAGGGCACAGGATAAGAGGGAAGGAGAGGGAGGAGACGGAGGAGGAGAAACAAAGGGGGGATAATGGGGAAGAGGCGGTCCAGATCATGCTGCTTATCCTCTCCTTATCCTCCTTGCCCCTCCGGAGTCCTACCGATGCTTAAGCCGCTAGATGGCTCTGTCGACAGGCCATTCCACGCCCCACTGGCTTTCGTGTTTTGTCTATGGAAGCGAGTGTCAGTTCTTAATTTTTCTTCCCCCTCTGTGTGTGTGTGTGTGTGTTTTGACTGAGGTGTTTGTCTGTTGGTGTGTCTGCTTGTTTTTGTTCTTTGTGTGTGTACGTGCGTGCGTTAGTTTACGATAGCGACTGTTCGTGTATATTCGTAAGTTTGTGCATTCCCGTATAACACCCCCAACACAATCATATATTCCCCTTAAAGAAAGAAAGAAAGAAAGAAAAAAAAACATTCTAACCAGTCTACAGCTTTACCTCTTACACGCTGGCACCAAAACTCGAAAAGCTACCTGGGTTTCAAAATATCTCCCACACATAAATGCCAATCTGGACGAATGCCCTTCCCTCCCTCCCAGACCTACCCCCCACCACTCCCACCTTCCCTTGTTGGCCTCCCCATCCCTTGCAATCCCCCCGCCCCCTGCCCCAGTTCCCTTCAGGTGATCCGAGTAAATTGCAAGCTGGGAAGGGCGCCTAACAAGCCAGTTCAGCGGCAATATGGTCTCGCTGATCCGTGCTTGTTGGGTCGTTTGCGTTGACGTTCTTATGGAAAGTGACATGAACTTTATATACACGCATGGATACGCATTTATGTGTTGGGAGATAGATGGATGCATAGATATGCGTGTTGTGTAAATGTGTGTTTGTGTGTGTGTGTGTGTGTGTGTGTGTGTGTGTGTGTGTGTGTGTGTGTGTGTGTATGTGTGTGTGTGTGTGTTTATGTGTATGTATGTGGATGCATGTGTGTTTATGTGTTTGTGTGTGTGTGTGCTTATGTGTATATGTGTGTGTCTATGAATGTATGTAATAGCTGAATGTATACGTACGCGGGTGTTTATATGCAATCATTTAAGTATGTATACATTAACTGTATGTTTTTGTTTGCAGGTGTGAATACAACATATGGCTTACGATAATCACTTCTCTCCGTTCAACGTCTCCATTATTGGCATTCTCTTTGTTTACACTCTTTATTGTTTCCTCTCTTTGTAAGTCGATCCAGAAACGCCAGTTGCACCGTATGCTGAATGCTACACAGAGGCGGGCATATCAATAAGACAGTTGTTCTTGAAGTAAATTGATTTCACTTTGATGGTGCTTTGAATGCATTTAGTTAATGATGGATTTAGATTAATGTTTTATCTGCCATGGGCCTATGTTTCTTTGGTGTTATTTTTATTACTTTACCTAGTGTAAGTGTGGATTTCTCGTGCTCTTGTGGGATCTTTGTTTTGAGTGTGTATGTATGGGTGTGTTTGGTGAGTTGAGGGTGTGTGTGTGTGTGTGTGTGTGTGTGTGTGTGTGTGTGTGTGTGTGTGTGTGTGTGTGTGTGTGTTTGTGTGTGTGTGTGTGTCTGCGTGCGTGTGTGTAGTGTGATGGATCACTCCCTTCGTATGTTCACACGTGTTTCTCCATAACTACATTCGTAATATTCTTGCACGCAACAATTTTAGATGACAGATGAAGGGGAAAGACACACAGGTGCTGATTCATAAGCACTGTGATTTGTACGCACGTGTACAGACACAGGTATTGGCTTGGCGAGGCTGCCATTAGTCATGCACGCGAGGTGACAGCTGCTTCTCCAATTAATCCTTGCAACACAGCAACGACTTAGCAACACCTGTTAACGTACATAAAAGTAATTAGTGTGCACACAGTTCTCAGAAGTGTGGATAACGGGAGGTACACCGACGGCCAGGAGACAGGATCGTAGGAGAAATCCATTTTTTTTCGCAGTAAAGAGATCGTTAAGGAAGCGAAATGGAAAGATATGAAGCAGCTGAATTTATGCTTCTTGTTGGATAGTAGTTTGAATTCGCAATGACTCACTGGCTGATTTTCGTGGAGTGTGGGGTTGTTTCAATTATTTGTTATCGAAGGATCTGCTTGAATACACACTAACAACCGAAAACAAACAAACACACACACACACACACACACACACACACACACACACACACACACACACACACACACACACACACACACACACACACACACACACACACACACACACACACACACACACGCAACCCTCACACCTGCGACTCATCCATACACTATAGCAGGCACCCCACCCCTTTGTACACACATTTACATCTCATCGCGAGCGCAGCCAAGCTAGATACCATAGACTCCTACGCGAGCCTACACACTGACAGCGCTGATGATCTGCGCGCGGTAGTGAACTTGCGGGATTTCGACGCTGAGGCTCGTTGGCTAGTTCGTAAATTTCCTAGACTCGCGTGTTGGGAAGGAAGAGGAAAAAGAGAAACTATTCGGGTGAGAATAAGAGAGGCATTCGGGGCCAGCGCTCTGAATCTATTCCCGGGAAGTTTGCGAATTTCTGTGGCGTTTTCCGATTCAGGCGAACGCTGATAAACCGCGGGAGGGAAAGAAATGCATGCGGGATTGTTCGACCTATACAGGGGCGGATAGAGAGAGAGAAAGAGAGAGAGAGAGAGAGAGAGAGAGAGAGAGAGAGAGAGAGAGAGAGAGAGAGAGAGAGAGAGAGAGAGAGAGGGAGGGAGAGAGAGGGGAAGAGAGAGACAGTGAGAAGAAAAAGAGAGAGAGAAAGGAAGAGAAAGGCAGAGAGAGAGAAAGAGAAAAAAGAGAAAGGAAGAGAAAGAGAAGGAGAGAGAAAGAGAGAGAGACTAGTCATTTCACTTAGAAAACCCATGAGATAGTGATGGTGAGTTTCAGCAACATACAAATTTTCCCTCCTTTTCTTGCATAGAGGAAAGAGTTACACTGACCAGCTCCTAATACTGACGTAAGCGCACACCTACGTCATCCACTTGTGGGCGTGAGGGCGTGTGGGCGTGTTCCTATGTCAGCGCGCTTCTCTGTGCTCTCGCTTTGTGTTCGTATGAATTCGCTGTGTGATTTATGTGATAACATAAATATTGAGAGAGAAAGACACAGAGAGAGAGGGACAGAGAGAGGGAGGAAGATAGATAGATAAATAGATAGATAGATAGATAGAGAGAGAGAGAGAAAGAGAGAGAGGGGGGGAGGGGGGATGAGTAACTAGATAGAGGAGAGGGAGGGAGGGAGGGAGGGAGGGAGGGAGGGAGGGAGGGAGGGGGAGAGAGAGAGAGAGAGAGAGAGAGAGAGAGAGAGAGAGAGAGAGAGAGAGAGAGAGAGAGAGAGAGAGAGAGACAGAGACAGAGACAGAGAAGTAAATAGCTAGCTAGATAGACAGATAGAAAGAGAGAGAACAGATAAAAAACAACAACAACACAGGTTCCAAACAAAGCACTTTTCGAATCCCCAAAGCAGAATCGCCCGTGTTTCGAGCCTCCTCCTCCTGAGAAAACTCGCTAACGTCACTCGGGACTTTTATTCTCTCTGCCAAATCACTTCCTTTGAAATCCTCTTTTTTTCAAATACTATGGTAGTTTTTTTTTAATCTTTTGTTGTAACACATTTTTCATTCAGGTAATTCTCTTGGCGTGGATAATTCACTTGCAAATACAAAATGAATGTAAGATCGTTACTGCCGCTTAAATGCAAGGTATTCTGTGTAGCTGTGTCCTGGCTGAGAGTAACACATGGATTCTGTGTGTGTGTGTGTGTGTGTGTGTGTGTGTGTGTGTGTGTGTGTGTGTGTGTGTGTGTGTGTGTGTGTGTGTGTGTGTGTGTGTGTGTGTGTGTGTGTGTGTGTGTGTGTGTGTGTGTGCGTGTGCAAACATCGAGTACACAACAAAGCATCCCCCAGCCAGGGCCGAATCCCCGCCGCCGCTCCGAGATCAGAATGAAACAAGAAATAACGAGATCGGATCTGATCAGCGGCCTCGCCCACCGGCGGCGAAGTAGGCCTACCGACTCGCAAGATCGTCCAGGTCTAGAACGAGATAACAAAACTCGATTAAGGTGAAAGGTCACGCGACAGATTGCGGCTTGAGGTCATTAAGAAACAAAATAAAGGAACGAATGACCCTATTATCGCGTTACGACCATTACCATCTGCGGGAAACCGGTCAGCTGATTGGCAGACGTTAAATGTACACAGAAGCGCTTGGGACCTGCCTCCTAGTCTACCGTTATTTCTCTATCATTATCGTTATTATTATGATTATTGTTATTCTCACTGTTCCTATTCCTATTCCCTATCTTTGTTGTTACTATTACGACTACTACAACTGTCATAATGATCAGGGAGTTTCCTCTGTTGCCATAATCTTCCAAACTCTGTTGTTGTTTTTGTCCTGTTATTTGATACTTTGAACTTAAAAAACAAACTTGTATTCGACGATAACTTCAGTGAGGAGTGGATGAACAGGATGCAAACAAATTCCTCGTATTTCTTTCCATCCTTCTCTTCTCTCTTTCTCCTCCTGCTCCTCCTGTCTTTATTACAACTTTATGTGTTGTCCTCTCGCAGAAATCCCTTCCATAGTTGCTGTAGTAATGTCAATCCTATTATCTATTAAACAAGAGTGAGGGTCATTCTGAACAGCTTTTTGTACAGCCAACTAGTCCTAACTATTGTTTATAAATCCTTCAAGACGGTCTCTGGCGCCTTCTTAGGCATCTCATTAACTTGTTGTAGTCTCTCTTCTTGTAGCCTTGTAGTCCACCCCGTAGTTTCCCTTCCAGTAGCCTCCTGTTCTAGCAATTCACTTCTAATAGCCTTTCTCCCAGTGGCTTTCCTCCTAGCATCCTTAAGTAGTTCAGCTTACACTGATCTCGATTTTACTTTCTAGTAAGCGCCTTGTATTGGCTCGCTAGTAAGTCATCAAGTAGACTAGTCGTGATCCCTTTGTTAGAAATCTCTCCTATAGTAGCTTTAAGTGAAACCTTCGAGTAGTCTAGCGAACAGGTTCAGGAATATCAAAATTCTAATGCATTTTTGTAGTTTGGCTGTATGGGCGCGTGGGAAGCGGAACCGATGTGGAGGGGATACTGAGTGGGCGGAAGGGGGGGGCGGGGTTGAAAGGTAGGGGAAGGGGCAAGCTAGGGGTAGGGGCTAGTATAGGGGTAGGGGCTAGGCTAGGGGTAGGGGGTAAGCTAGGGTTAGGATGGGTTATAGGTAGAGGGTAGGGGGAAGGAGGGAGTCGGAGGGGGGAGGGAGATTAGGAAGGCAGAGTAAGTGGCACTCCCTCAGCCGCACTTACCCCACCCCTCCCTCCTCCGCTCTCCCGCCACCTCCTCTCCCCTCTCCTACACACTTCCCCATCGTCCCCCCACCCCCATCCCCCACCCCTCCTTGCATCCACGCGGCATATGAATTTCGAAGCATTTTTCAATTTTTTTTTTTTCAGTGAAGCTTTTTTCCCATGAAGCTTTTTCGATGAAGCTTAAGGATTATCCTTCATGTATTTTCATTTTTATTATAATTGTAATTAGTACTAGTAGTATCACGGTTAGTATTAGTATTATTGATATTATTATTATTGCTATTATTATTATCATTCTCATTATTA
>NC_051395.1:8272940-8277940 GCF_015228065.2 Penaeus monodon
TGTGTGTGTGTGTGTGTGTGTGTGTGTGTGTGTGTGTGTGTGTGTGTGTGTGTGCAAATATCTGTTCTTGCGTAAACATGCGTCCGTATGCATCTATGCATGCACGCTCATGCGCACTTGTGCGTTTATATGTACGGGTCCCTTGATGGATAGTACGTAAACTATCAGTGGTTCAAAAGTTCACAATTTCCTTCTCCAACCTTAACAGTCATAGTGGCTGTTAGCAGGCTATTTACTTTATTTTTACGAGTTTTACTAAAGTCTTACTATTGCACCACTGGGGGACCAGATCTTATTTTACTATCTTTTCACCTTTCTCTATTGCATTATCATTGATATTACCATCACTTTGTTTCGGGAGAAAGTGTGGTTCAAAAGGTTTGCGGTTAAAGAAGTTTAGGGGATGGATATTTGACCCGACTGATCACGTAACTCTATATACCATAAACTCCATCTGAAAACATCCTTGAGATAAGAAGAACGATAACTTTCATTGGCAAAGAAAAGTGAAAATAAGAAAGGGTTGAAAAAGGGAAAATATTGGGAAAAGAAGACGAATGTGAAGATAAAGAAAGAAAAAAAAAAAAGGATGCGTATGGGAAGACGAAGAGGTGAGAAAAGAAATCAATTTCGCACACTGAGCATACATGACACCCCTATGATAAGCTGACACGAGAGAAAAATGTAAATTGCCGTAATATCGGCCCCGCAAGGCGTTCTCTCGGGCGGAACAGGTGTTTGCTATACCCTGATGGACGCACGGCAAATTGACTCATATTCTTGCTTTATATAATGGCTGAGATTGCGTCGCGCTGCATCCCCGATCCCGTTTCACTGACATGTATAAACATAAACATGTGCCTCCGCCTTGTAGGTAGATAGAAAGGTGTGGATAGGATAAATTCTGATAAAGGAATCGAGAAAGGGAAAAAAATGTTTAATAAGCAAGCTGGTGGTTAGATATTGCACCCGTGACGGAGCCTATAAACTAAACAAAAACAAATTATACGCCTACATTTCTCCTATGGACCGATACGCGTCGGGAAAACAAATGCATCACTTCGTCACTGGCAGAGTAGACAGGTTGAGAAGGAGGGAGGGGAGGGTAGAGGGGGAGAGAGAGGGGTGCGAACATCAGTTCCTCACTTCACGAGGGGAAATATTAAAGAGGGAACATTAGAATAACGATACGTCTGGTAGATCAGCCCCACTAATAGCTGCTCATAAATCTCCCTCGCCCCCAGACGCAGCGCCAACGAGCGGTTTTTATTTCTTAGGGAAACCGAGGAGAGAATTAGTTGTATTAGCGTGTTTCTTATAATGCTGTTTTATTTATTTTTTTATTTTGCTATTCAGTTATACTTTTATTAATCATTCTTTCATTTTTTACAGTATTGTAACTTTCTACACGAGATTATTCTATACCGAAAAAAGTTCTTTACACTAAGGATCCCTCCATCCGCTGCATCTCCAACCTGGCCACATCTCTTCCCAAATACCAATAGGAAATATCTACAAACCAGTCATACGTATTGCGAAATGACCACGGCATCGCCCTCAAAATCCACACGCCACTGAACACATGCACGTTATAATTCTGCACAAGCTTGTCCTTAAAAGTTTTCCTCGACGCGCAGCCAATGTTCGAAATGTGGCAACATTCTAAAATTCACGGTAGTCAGGTGAGAGAAAAGGACAACAAGGGTGACGTCACATCGCACGCATATATATAACCCTCGCCCTGCCATCGGTTCGCGAAAAAAATATATAGAATATTCTGTTTGTCATAGGCAGGGCGTTTTTATAACAGGGAGATTTTTTTTAATCCGTTTTTTTTTCTTTTTTTATATGAGGGTAACAGCGCCGTGTGTCTTTTGCGTAATATTATTTGGTGATATTGTCTGTATTTTTGTGCGTAATGATGTTATTGCTTATATCTACATTAGTACTATTGCTGATTTTACTATCGCTGTGAACAGTATTGTTAATTTTACTTGCTTCACTACCATCACCAACAGAGAAGAAAAACAGAGAGACAGAGACAAACACAAACACACCCACACACACACACACACACACACGGAGAGAGAGAGAGAGAGAGAGAGAGAGAGAGAGAGAGACAATCAGAGAGAGAGAGAGAGAGAAGAAGAGAGAGAGAGAGAGAGAGAGAGAGAGAGGAGAGAGAGAGAGAGAGAGAGAGAGAGAGAGAGAGAGAGAGAGAGAGAGAGAGAGAGAGAGAGAGAGAGAGAGAGTGAGAGAGAGAGAGAAAGAGAGAGGAAATCCTAAACAGCGAGAGACTAATCCTTCCCGTCTTTCTCCCATCTCTCCTTGAGCCTTCAAACCACCTTCAAACTTTTTTTAACATACGAATATTAGAGTGAAAGTAATAATAACCTTAAAAAACAAAAACAAAAAAAGAATTCCCCTTGAGTACTGTACACACGAATTCCTCATACATACGCAGTTGCACGTATACGCGATTTTAAAAAGGCAGTGGGTGCATTAAAATACATGACGTGAGGGACGTGATATTGTGGGTGAATGAGGGAGGGTAGCTGTGGGGGTGGTTGGGGATGGGGGAGGGGGAGGGGGAGGCGGAGGGGAGGAAGGTACGGAGTGTGTGTGTGTGTGTGTGTGTGTGTGTGTGTGTGTGTGTGTGTGTGTGTGTGTGTGTGAGAGAGAGAGAGAGAGAGAGAGAGAGAGAGAGAGAGAGAGAGAGAGAGAGAGAGAGAGAGAGAGAGAGAGAGAGAGAGAGAGAGAGAGAGAGAGACAGACAGACAGACAGACAGACAGACGGAGAGACAGACATAAGTGAAGTATAGAAAAGTAAGTAAGTATAGAAAGAGAGATAGAATAATATATATATATATATATATATATATATATATATATATATATATATATATATATATATATATATATATAATATAGAGAGAGAGAGAGAGAGAGAGAGAGAGAGAGAGAGAGAGAGAGAGAGAGAGACAGAGAGAGAAAAAACAAGCAGACATAAAAGATAGGCAGACAGACCGACAGAGAATGTGTGTGTGTGTGTGTGTGTGTGAGAGAGAGAGAGAGAGAGAGAGAGAGAGAGAGAGAGAGAGAAGAGAGAGAGAGAGAGAGAAAGAAAGAGAGAGAGAGAAAAAAGAGAGAGAGAGAGAGAGAGAGAGAGAGAGAGAGAGGAGAGAGAGAGAGAGAGAGAGAGAGAGAGAGAGAGAGAGAGAGAGAGAGAGAGAGAGAGAGAGTGAGAGAGAGACTGACATAAAAGACAGGCAGACAGACCCACAGAGAATGGGTTATTTACGTGTTTATTCAAACTTGTATATTTACGAGTGAAACAAAGCTCCCGTGTAGCCATGCATACCTACATTTGCATACTTACATTTCTTAGCGTCATTTATTAATATTTATTTTTATTTACAATTTACACTTACATTTCTTAGCGTCATTTATTAATTTTTATTTTTATTTACAATTTACACTTAAATTTCTTAGCATCATTTATCAATTTTTAATTTTCATTTACACTTTAATTTCTTAGCCTCATTTATTAATTTTTATTTTTATATACAATTTACACTTAAATTTCTTAGCGTTATTTATTAATTTTCATTTTTATTTACATTTTTTTTTACGGTTGTTAATGTCCTGTTATTACCCCCGTCCGCTCGTCCCCTCCCCCCCTCCCCCCTCCCCAGTTCACACCCTAGTTGCCAGCCCCGCCCATATGTTGACAGAAGCAAATCGAGTCTGGGATCAGCGCTGAGATACTTGCGGGACGGCAGCGATATTGGCCACCTGATTCCCTTACATATTTATCGGTTATTTCCCCTCTCTCTCTCTCTCTGTCTCTCTCTGTCTCTCTCTCTGTCTCTCTCTCTCTCAATCTCTCTCTCTCTCTCTCTCTCTCTCTCTCTCTCTCTCTCTCTCTCTCTCTCTCTCTCTCTCTCTCTCTCTCTCTCTCTCTCTCTCTCTCTCTCCTTCCTTCCACATCATCCTGACTCCCCAGTCCACCTCCTTCCCCTCTCCCTCTCTCCCTGCCTCTCCCCTCCACCTCCTTCCCTTCTCCCTCTCACCCTGCCTCACCCTGCCTCTCCCCTCCACCCCCTTCCCCTCTCCCTCTCACCCTGCCTCACCCTGCCTCTCCCCTCCACCTCCCTCCCCTCTCTCCCTCTCTCCCTGCCTCTCCCTCGTGTTTTACAGCCGCGGTGGAAAGTCAGACAGCGATATTCTCCCGATTCCTGAGGTGACACATTCGACAAGTCTTGGTGGAGGAAACTTGATTGAATTACCGAGGGTGAGTTGCCAGTTTGTATGTATGGGATTTTTTTCCCCTTTTTTCCTCAAAGGGGGGAGTGAGGATGAAAAAAAAGGAAAGGAGTGAGAAGGGGAGGAGGAGGAGGTGGGAGAGGGAGAGGGAGGAGGTGGAGGAGGAGGGAGGAGGATGAGGAGGAGGGAGGAGGATGAGGAGGATGAGGAGGTGGATGGAGGAGGATGGAGTAGGAGGAGGAGGGGGAGGAGGAGGAGGAGGAGAAGGAGAAGGAGAAGGAAAGGGTGAAGGAGAAGGAGAAAGAGAGAGAAAGAGAGAGAGAGAGAGAGAGAGAGAGAGAGAGAGAGAGAGAGAGAGAGAGAGAGAGGGAGAGAGAGAGAGAGAGAGAGAGAGAGAGAGAGAGAGAGAGAGAGAGAGGAGGAGGGAGGAGATGGAGGAAGAAGAAGGAGGAGGAGAAAAGGGATAGGGAGGAGAAGAAGGGGGGGAGGAGTTGGAGGAGGAGGAGGAGGAAGAGGATGGAGGGGGAGATAGAGAAACATTGCATAGGTAGATAGATAGATAGAAATTAACTGATAAAGGTGTATACAGAGAGAGGGAGAGAGATAATAGGAGACAAGACGAGAAGAGACAGATATATATATATATATATATATATATATATATATATATATATATATATATATATATATATATATAAAGATAGAGAGAGAGAGAGAGAGAGAGAGAGAGAGAG
>NC_051395.1:8282940-8285440 GCF_015228065.2 Penaeus monodon
TGTACAGATACAAGCACATAAAGAATGTCTGAGAGACAGAGACAGAGAGACAGACAAATAGAGAGAGAGAGACTGAATGAAAGAGAGAGAGAGAGAGAGAGAGAGAGAGAGAGAGAGAGAGAGAGAGAGAGAGAGAGAGAGAGAGAGAGAGAGAGAGAGAGAGAGAGAGAGAGAGAGAGAGAGCGAGAGAGAGAGAGAAGAAAAGCGAAGAGAAGAGAAGAGAAGATAGAGAGAGAGAAAAGAGAGAGAGATGAATTACACAGCAACAGTAATCTCTCACAACACCTAACAGACAGGGACCTTTTAGTCATCGACGCAACACTTCTCGTGATGGCCTTACCTCGAGGGAATGGGTGACAGTCGTCATTATGTTCATTATAATCTTATACCATTATCATCTACCTAATCCAGCCCTACCTAAAGAAACTAAGCTAGTCATTATTTCCTAAGTCCATAGGAGATATAATTTAAACAAGTCTTTATTTCGTAAGTTCGTGGAAGAGATAATCTGCTTTGTGTGGTGATAAAATGCTATTGAATGCTACTGAGAATGAATACTGCGATAATCCCTTTAAAAGAGAACTTTTTCGATATTTTCTCTTTCATTTGATTATTTATACGCCTATTTATATCTATTTATCTATACATCTACATGTGCAATTTCACAATTTTTACGGGAAGTCATTGAAATACTTTTGGGAATATATCTAATTCGTTTTTACGAGCTGAAAAGAAAACGGAGCTTTAGTTAAATAAAGTGAAAAATTATCATAAGTTTGGCGAGCTTTATGAGGCAAAATAAGGAAAGTGTTTAGTGCGGACGCTTGTGTGCATTAACTAACCAACTGGGGATTAATGCTAATGATCATCACTTCATTGTTGCTTTTGTGTGTTTGTTTGTATGTGTTTGTTTGTTTGTGTGTATATCTGTATGTATGTATGTATGTGTCTGCTTGTTTATATGTGTTTTGTGTGCACGTGTGTGTCTACTTGTGTGTGTGTGTGTGGGGGGGGGGGTAATGATGTAAATTCAGCGATTGTATTTGGGTGAGATATACAAAATAAATTAATTTTCCTCCCGGCTTATATCTTCCATCATTTATGAACTTCGCTCGAATCTCAGAGAGCAAAGAAAACAAAACATACTATAAGGAATTAAAAGAGAAACAATAGAAACTTCTATTGCCTTTGATAATGAATATAACAACTAATTAATGATAATAATACTATTAGCGATTATAATAATAATAATGCCAACAATGATGATAATAATTATAATAATATTAGTAATAATTATGACATTATTAATAATGATACTACTAATAATGATACTACTAATAATAGTAAAGATGATAACAACAGTAATAAATCTACAAAGATGACAGCAATGGCTATCAGGAGCCGACTGGAGGCGCAGAAGAGGAGTCACGTCGGCGCCAACAGATCCGTGAGCGCTCCGTCCCAGGGGCGCGCCCTCAAGGGAGTCTCAGGAAAGGGGAGTCGGAGGAGGAGGCGGAGGAGGAGGAGGCGGAGGAGGAGGAGGAGGAGGAGGAGGCGGGGGGGGGGGTGTTAAAGGGTGGGAGGAGCAACAGGGAGTGGGGAAGGGGGTGGAGTAAGGAGGGGGGGGGAGGTGAGAGAAAGGGGAGGTCGAGAAAGTAAGCAAAATGGGTGGGGAAAAGGGGGAGGGACGGAGGAGAAAAAGGGCACAAGAAGAAAGGAGGAGGAAGAGGGAGGCACAAGGAGGAAGAGAAAAGAGAAAAGAAGGAGGAAGAAGGAGGCACAAGGAGGAAGAGAAAAGAGAAAAGGAGGAGGAAGAGGGAAGCACAAGGAGGAGGAGAGAAGAAGGGGGAGGAGGAAAGAAGAAGGAAGAGGGGGGAAAGGGATAGCGAGCAGCGGAGGGTGGGCGGCTGGGCACCAGGACGGGGGAGAGGCGAGGGGCGAACGGCAGGAAGGGTGGAGGGCGGGAGGGGAGGGCAGCAGGAGAGGGAGGGGGAGGTGTTGGAGGGAGGGGGAGGTGTTGGAGGGAGGGGGAGGTGTTGGAGGACGGGGCAAGCAGGCAAGTATCGCCGCCACGAAGAATGTGACGCGAGGCGACGCGGGGAACGTGACGGGCGTTCGTGAAGGACAGATCGTACGCGCCCGAGGACCCCCGCTTGTCAGGCCGCACGAGAACTGATTTCCCGCAGGATGGAGGCGGCGATAAAGTCCTTTTACTTGTTTACTGTCGCGGTTTTATTATGCCTCTGTGCTTATATATATATATGTTTTTTTTCTCTCTCTCTCTTTTTCCTCTTCTTTGTACATCTTTCTTTGCGTTTGAGGTTATATTTTTATTACTTTTTCTCTCCTTTTTTCGTGTGTGTCTTTCTCTGAAACTCGCACAAGGACGAAGAGAGAGGATGCACCAATAAAAAGTTTTCAATATCAGGGAAGAGAGAGGAAAAAAGTCTTAAGAAATTTATGATTTGTAATTCAACTCACTTTATATATATACGCGATA
>NC_051395.1:8287940-8290440 GCF_015228065.2 Penaeus monodon
CCCGACAAAAGCCATGAGAAAAAGTGAGGGAGAGAGAAAACATATGAAGAAACTGAGAGGTAGAGTAAGAGCGAGAGAATGAGAAAAAAAGAAAGAAATGAGGAAATCAAGAGATAGAGAAAGATCGAGAGAGAGAGAGAGAGAGAGAGAGAGAGAGAGAGAGAGAGAGAGAGAGAGAGAGAGAGAGAGAGAGAGAGAGAGAGAGAGAGAGAGAGAGAGAGAGAGAGAGAGAGAGAGAAATCTAGAGTGAGAGAGAGGGGAAGAATTAGAAAAAAAAGGACAGAGAGAGGAAGAAATAAAAAAAGAAATAGTAAATGAATGAGAGAGAGATCAGTAAAGAAACTTGGAGACGGAGAGTCGAAGAAACGACCAAGTCCAGCCAGAGAGAAAGCAAGCCAGAGCGAGGCGCGAGCGAGCGACAGAGGCAAAGAGAGACAACGCGGTCGCGGGTCGTACCTGGGTCGGGACACCTGTGAATAGTACTTGTCGAGCTCCTGCAGGTACTTGAGCGCCTCGGCCATGTTGGCGAGCTGGCTGGGGTCGGGCTTGGCCTCTGCGATGCCGCCCAGGTCCGTCGCGACAACAACGAAGAGGACCATCACGACGGCTGCCCACACTTGGCTCACGCGGCACATGGCGACTGATCTGAGGGCGGAGGTGGCGGAGGCGGTGCGGTGGCGGCGGATGCTCCAGGGGACACTGTGAGTGCTGGCCTGGGGCGCCGCTCCCTATATACCGCCGCCGCGTGCTGCTTGGCACCGCCCCACGCCCTTGCTCGCCCCCTCACTGCCTCCTGCCCTTTGCCCGCCACGCCCCCCCCTTCCCCCCCCTCCGCCTCTGCCCGCGCTCACACCGCTTCCAGATGGCCCCGTTCGCCCCCTGTTCGCCGTTCCCTGCCGCTGCTCTTCTCAGGCGCCGTTCACGCCCCTGGCTCACACCTTTTCCCTCATACATGGCCCTTCATTGCACTCTGATCCGGGGAAGGATCTAGGGGGCAAAATAGAAATAGCGGGGAAGAATGTTTAGAGAAAAAAAAAACGAAAAGGGAGAAATTATGAAATGATAAGGAAAACACCTACACACAAAAAAATAAAAATAAAACGCATGAGCTGAGAATAAGGATAAGGGGAACGCATACGCACAAAAGAGAAAAGAAAGCACATATAAAAGATAAAAATGAAATAAAACAAAATAAACAGAAAGAAAGCGAGAAGAGAATGCATCCGAGTGCGAAAGAATGATTGGTAATGTTAGCACCAACCTAGAGCTGTCAAAGGCAAGACAAAACTACAGGATTTTCTTCTAGATTTCACCCACACGAGAAACGCCGTCTGTCAAATATTCCGGACTTGTGAATCCACATATATTTACACATTTTATACACTTTGCCAGGATTTTCTGTGTATACACTGATGAAAAAGAGGGTACTTTTATAATAATGTGATAATAATGATGGTACATTGTTAACAGTACCGTCTACGAAATATTCTGGACTTGTGAATCCACATATATTTACACATTTTATACACTTTGCCAAGAATTTCTGTGTGTGTTTGTGTGTGTGTGTGTGTGTGTGTGTGTGTGTGTGTGTGATGAAAAAGATGGTACTTTGATAAAAATGTGATGATATTGATGGGGCATTGTTGATAGTACCATCTGTCAAATATTCTGGACTTGTGAATCCACATACATCTACACAGTTTATACACTTTGCCAGGATTTTCTGTGTATACACTGATGAAAAAGAGGGTACTTTTATAATAATGTGATAATAATGATGGTACATTGTTAACAGTACCGTCTACGAAATATTCTGGACTTGTGAATCCACATATATTTACACATTTTATACACTTTGCCAAGAATTTCTGTGTGTGTTTGTGTGTGTGTGTGTGTGTGTGTGTGTGTGTGTGTGTGTGATGAAAAAGATGGTACTTTGATAAAAATGTGATGATATTGATGGGGCATTGTTGATAGTACCATCTGTCAAATATTCCACATATATTTACACATTTTATACACTTTGCCAGGATTTTCTGTGTATACACTGATGAAAAAGAGGGTACTTTTATAATAATGTGATAATAATGATGATACATTGTTAATAGTACCGTGAAATATGGCGATAATGATGATTTGAATGATGATAGTGATGATTAAATGATGACAATGGTAATAATCATGATGGTAATGGTGATATTGATGATGAATATGATAATGAAAATACTTATTCTAAACATTTATGATACGGTCTTGGGTGATGATGATAATGATGATAGCAATAATGATACTACTACTATTATTACTACTAATAATAACGATGATGATAATAAAAATGATAATGACAGTTATAAAAATAATAGTAATAATGACAATAACAATAATAATAAAAACAACAATAATATTAGTAATAGCGATAATAATAACAACAATAATAACAACGACAAAAACAACGACAGCAATAATAATAATAATAACAATAATAATAATAATAATAATA
>NC_051395.1:8305440-8311403 GCF_015228065.2 Penaeus monodon
TCCTCCCCCTCTTTGTTTGTCTCTCCTTTTCTTGTTTTTTACTCACACCCACGCTTTCTCTCTCAGTTATTCCCTTTACTCTTTTCTATCTCCTCTCCTATCTCTCATCCCTCCCTTCATTGTTACTTTCTTTTCCCCTCCCCCCTCTCTCTATCCTTCCCTCCCCTTTTCCCCTCTTCTCCCTCTCCCCCCTCCCCTCCCTTCATCTATACCTTTCCTCCCCCTCCCTCTCTCTCTCTCTCCTTTCCTCTCGCTCTCTCTCTCTCTCTCTCTCCCTCCCTCTTCTCTCTCTCTCTCTTCCTCTCCCCCCCCCCTCTCTCCCTTTTCCTCTCTCTCTCCTCTCTCTCTCCTTTTTTCCTCCCCCCCCTTCTCCCTTTTCTCTCTCTCCCCTTTCCCCCCTTCCTCCTCTCCATCCCCTTTTCCCCTTTTCCCCTTTTCCTCCTCTCTCTCCCCTCCCTCCTCTCCTTCTCTCTCTCTCTCCTTCTCTCTCTCTCTTCTCTCTCTCTCTCCTCTCTCTTCTTTCCCTCTCTCTTCTCTCTTCCCCCTTTCCTCTCTCTCTTCTCCCCTTTCTCCTCTTCTCCCCCTCTCTCTCCCCCCCCCCTCCCCTTTCCCTTTCCCCTTTTCCCTTCCCTCCCCCTCCCCCGAATCCCCCCCACGCCCCCCCCCGCCTCCCTGGGGTTTCCTTCGGGGCCCCTATCCCCCCCTTTAAAGGCCCTCGCCTCCCGCGCCCCCCCCCCCCCCCCCCCTTTCCCCCGCTCACGCCTTTTTTTTTTGGGTTTTTTTTAAATTTTTTTTGTTTCCCTTCTTTGATGGGTTATATGAAGTTTTTTTTTTTTTTTTATTTTCTTTTCTTTGTTTTCGTTTCCTTCAAGGAATTAATTAATTGTAGATTTTTTTAAATTAAAATTTATTTGCCCTGGCATGGTTGGGGCCGGACCAAACTGTCCACGGAAAATTAAGGAGGTTCAGTCACCGGCCCCCTTTTTTTCCCGGGGGGAAGGAATTTACCTCAGCTACCTCCAGGGTGGCCAACAGAAAAAAGTCTGCGGGTAACCCGGGTTAGGAGAATTTCCCAAAAAAGGAAGGGAATCTTGGGGAAAGGAATCCCCCTACACTTCACCCCCAAACTCCAAAAAAAAAAAAAGTTATGCTTTTTGGGGGTAGCAAAAATATTAAAAAAAGAATAATAATATGTTAATTTTTATTACTTATTATTATTTTTAATTAAATTATGTTTTGGTTTAGCTTTTTGGGGGTTGTAGACAACAACAAAAACCCAAACAAAAAAAAACATTAAAATTTATTATTATTTTTATTAATGTTTATGTTTATTAAAAAAAAAAAAAAAAAAAAAAAAAAAAAAATAGTATATTATATATATATATATATATATATAATTATATATATAATTAATATAATTATTATTTTTAATTAAAATATATATAATATATTTATATAAAAAATTTATATATATATATAATATTATTAAAATATAAAATATTTTTTAATTATATTTTATATAAATATATATACAATATATAATTAAATATATATTTATATATAATAAAATATATTATATATATTATTTTATTATATATATATGTATGTTATATTATTATATATATATTTAATTTTAAATATATATATATATTTATTAATTTAATTATAATTATCTTTTATATACCCAAACATATTTTTAAAGTATATAATTATATTTTATATTTTTAATATATATTATTATATTATAATATATATTTTTAATAAATATATATATTATTATGTATGTAGATATATATTTATATATATTATATATATATTTTATATATTTTAATATTATTATATTTTTTATATATTATATATATATATATATTATAATATATATATATGTGTGGTTGTGTGGTGTGGTTGTGTTGGGGTGTGTGTGTGTGGTGTGGTGTTTTTGTGTGTGTGTGTGTGTGATATATATATTATATATAAATATATATATATATATATTTATATGTAATATATATATATTAATAATTATATGTTTTATATATATAATATAATATATATATATATAATATATTATATATATTTAATAATATATAATATAAATGTTATATAAACATACACACCACACCACCACACACCACACACACACACACACACACACACCACCATATATATTATTTTTAAATATATATATTATATATATATATATATATTATAAAATTTAAAAATAATTGATATATATATAATACCATATAATATATATATTATATATAATTTTAAAATTTTATATATAAAATATTTTATATATATAATTAAATAATATATTTGATTATATTAATAATTTATGTATATATATTTAATTATTACATTATTACAACAATATTTAAGTAATATTATATAATAATATATATATATATATTAATAATATATATATATATAATATATATATAATATATATGAGGCCGGGGTGGCCGAGTGGTTAGGCTGGGCTCAAGTTTTGTGGAGGGCAATTTGATTCGGGGATCGAGTCCCCGCTGGCGCTTTTGTTCCCTTGGGCAAGGAACTTCACCTCGATTGCCTACCTAGCCACTGGGTGGGCCAAGTCAGCCAAGTCAGTGCTGGTCCCAAGCCGGATAAATAGAGAGAATGATTCCTAAAAAGGTAACCCGGCACTTCCGTGGGAAAAGGGAAAGGGGACCCTTACCACGTACTCATCCAAGAGCTCACAACTGAAAAAAAAAAAGATCATGCTGTACCCCGGCGGCTCAGAAGAACCCACCGTTTAAAAAAAAGAGATAATATGATTATGTATATATCTTTTTTCTATCTATCTTCTATCTATCTGTTAATTATATATGTTTGTGTAGTGCGTGTTGTGTGTGGTATGTACATAAACATACATAATCATATGTAATATGTATTTTGCATTTTTGTATGTATGTATGTGTATGTATGTATGTATGTATGTATGTATGATTATGCACACACACCACACCAACACCACACACACACACACACACACACCACACACACACCACACACAATATGTAATATATATATATATATATATATATATATATAAAAATTAATATATTTATTATTTATATATATAATTTTATTTATAATATATATATATATATAAAATATATAATATAAAAAAATTTAATTAAAAACAATTTTAATTAATTTTATGTATATATATTATATTTATATTATTTATATATATATATATATAATATATATATTTAAAATATTTTATACCATATATACAAATTATATATATATATATATTTTTAATAATATATATTATTATATATATAATATTTATATATATAATATTATACTATTATTTATATATATTTTATATATATATTATAATATATATTTAATTTAATAATGCATGTATATAACACACCATACATTTAAAATAATAATATATTATATAATATATATATAATATATATATTATTTATATAATTAAAATTAATATGTTGTATGTTTATTTTATATAATTATTTTATATATAAATTATATACATGTATATACATACATATATTTAAGTATAATGTATATATATATATATATATATATATATTATATATATATATATATATATATTATATATTATATATATATATTATATGAGGCCGCGGGGGCCGAGTGGTTAGAGCATCGGACTCAAGACTGTCACGACGGCAATTTGAGTTCGAGGGATCGAGTCACCGGCTGGCGCGTTGTTCCCTTGGGCAAGGAACTTCACCTCGATTGCCTGTTTGGGCCCCGCTATCCGGGTAAAACCGCTACGGTAAATAGAGATGATGACTCGATAAAAACACCGGGGGGAAGGCAACGGCAAACCACCGCTCTAAATTGCCAAAAATCATGAAATCCATGATCTCCAACGTCCGTGTGGGAAACGGGGCATTAAGGTCGCGGTGGCCGAGTGGTTAGATCATCGGACCCCAAAGACTGTCACGACGGCAATCTGAGTTCAAAGGTTCGAGTCACCGCCCCGCCACGTTGTCCCCTTGGGCAAGAAACTTCACCTTGATTGCCTACCTAGCCACTGGGTGGCCAAGCCCCCCCAAAAGTCATGCTGACCCCAAGCCCGATAAAAGAGAGAAATTACCTAAAAAATGGAAACACCGGCACTCTCCGTAAAAGGGAAAGGGGGACCCTCCCACTCTCCTCCAAGATCACAAACATGAAACTACAATAATACACTGAACCAGGGCGGCTCAGACATAACCACCGTTAAAAAAAGAATATAAATTATGTATATAAAATTATGTTTATATTACATTTTTTTTTTTAAGTATATATATATATATTTATTAATATATATTATATTTTTATATTAATTAATATTATATATCACCACACACCCACCACAAAAACACAACACACACCCCCACACCCACACACAACACACACAACACACACACACACACCACAACAACAAAACAAAAACACCAAAATTCACCCACACACCACCACACACAAAACACACACACACCCCACACACACACACACACATATATATATTATTTAAAATATATAATATTATTTTATAAAATAATATATTTTATTATTTTAATATATTAAATATGTATATATATATAATTTAAAATTATATTATATATATATATATATTATAAAAATTAAAATATTTACACACTATATTATTAAACAAAACAAAATTTTAAAATATTTTTTTTTTTTTTTTTTTTTTTTTTTTTTTTTTTTTTTTTTTTAATACAGCCATTCTTTCCCACTGCAGAAAAAACCTCTCTCACTTCACTATTGAGGGGTTTATTTATCATGCCACCCTTCCTGACTGGTCCCTTCTATCAACCGGTTTCGGCCTTAACATCGTGCCCGGCGGGGGACTTCCCCTACGCACCTGCTTTGACTTTTCAAAAGGGGATATTCTTTTTCTCGCCGTGATTTTGGCTCGAGCCAACATCCCGAGCGCAGGGATTTTTACGACCGCCACGACGGGGGAATGAAATCGGGACATGAGGATCGGAGTCCAGTCTCTAAACACTAGACCATCGCGGCATCGTGATTATATTATATATATATTAATTTTATTTATATATATTAATAATATATTTATATATTTTAATATATAATATTATATATATCTATATTATATTAATATATATATATTATAAATATATATAAAAAAACCAAAACACAACACACACACACACACCACACACACTATATACATATACATATATGTATATATATAGAATATTATATTATTATATATATATAATATAATATAATATATATATATTATATATATATATACACACCACCACACAGAAACACACACAAACCACCACACACACACCAACCACACAACACACAACACACACACACCACACACAACCACAAACACACACATACACACACACAAAACCACCCCCCACACACACACCCACACACACACACACACCACACCACACACACATAATATAAAATAATATATTATAATTATATTATAATATAATATATATATATATATTGTTGTGTGTGTGTGTGGTGTGTGTGTGTGTGTGTGTGGGGTTGTGTATCACATCATTCAAATATTTTTTTTACACACACCACACACCACAACACAACATACACACACACAACCCACATACCACAACACACAACCCCCACCAAAACCATAATATATTATATATATATATATATATATATATTAATTATATTATGTATTAATATATATAAATATAAATTTTATATATATATATCTATATATAAAATATATAGTATATATTTTTTTTTTTTTTTTTTTTTTTCTTTTTTTTTTCCCCAACACACACACACCAACCACACACCACCACACACACACACCACACATATATATTTTTGTATTATTATATATTTATATATATTATATATAATTTATATATATATATATATATTTTTTTTTTTTTTTTTTTTTTTTTTTT
>NC_051395.1:8311503-8314003 GCF_015228065.2 Penaeus monodon
CCGCCCCTATTCTGCGCCCGAGGACATCTCGCCGGCAGCGCAGTCGGCCTCTCCCGCTGCCCTTTGCTGTCTCTGCTTTGAGATGATGCGGAGTATGGCAAAGAGGGAAAGATGTCATCTACCTATAGGAAGATGGAGGAGATTAACAGAATGGTGATAAATGATAAGGATGATAAAAATGAACACGAAATTGCAGCAATAGGAGCAATGATAACGGCATACTTATCTTGGACTTGTATTAATAAGTAATTGAAAACCAGGTTGTAATGAAAACCACGATAATAAGCTAGAAGCGTGAGTGGGAACAAGGATACAAAAAAGCAAAGGTAATTCTTACAACGAGGACGCACTCAAATCCACGCCACAAACGTTACTCAGTAACCTAAATTACCCGAGGGGAGTGTTGATGGGGGGCTCTGCCTCTCACAACACCCCCGACAAACGTTGTCTTTACCTTGGTATGCACGGTAAGACGGGAGACTCGACTGGATTTAGGTTTGAGGCGGTATTTTCCTTTATTTGTGTGTCTGCAGATTATTTCTTGTATACACGACTGCAACTCTTTGTCCTGTACAAGAATTTGTTCAATTTGTCGTCCCTTAGTGCGTCCATACCGTAAAAATTAACCAGATCAGACACAGCACACTTTTAAAGGCGAAATTGGCATATCGGCAGCAAGAAATCCAAGCTTAAGACTCATACATACTAGTAAATACTAGTTAATCCCTTGCTAGATCAATATCTATTCTTGCAATGGGACTGGTTGTGGGGCGCTACTTTTATACACAACAAAATGGCTTGGCGTTTCTTTAAAATTAATTGCTTAAAGTTCAGCTACCTGAACTCTTTCTCTCTCTCTCTCTCTCTCTCTCTCTCTCTCTCTCTCTCTCTCTTTCACTCACACATTCTCTCTATTTCTCATTCTCATTCTGTATCTATCTATATTTCTTTCTCATTCTCATTCATTTCTCTCATTATTTCTCCTCTCTCTCTCTCTCTCTCTCTCTCTCTCTCTCTCTCAGTCTCTCCTCTCTCTCAGTCTCTCTCTCTCTCTCTCTCCTCTCTCTTCTCATCTCTCTCGTCCATCTCTCTCTCTCCTCTCTCTCTCTCTCTCTCTCTCTCTTTCTCTCTTTCTCTCTCTCTCTCTCTCTCTCTCTCTCTCTTCATTTCTCTCTCTCTCTTCATTTCTCTCTCTCTCTTCACTTCTCTCTCTCTCTCACTCTCTCTCTCACTCTCTCTCTCTCTCTCTCTCTCTCTCTCTCTCACTCACTCTCTCTCACACACACATACAATATTATTTTTTCTCTGTTGACTCATCTTCAATCTTAATTAAGTAACCACATCTAAAATATCTAATCTTTTATTATCATGATTACATACAAACTTATTCTAAATGTGATAACATTCCCTTATAAGTATCTGTCCCTTTGCCTATCTCTTTTAATGTTGTATGTGAAAATAAGGAATTTTAGTCTGGCATAAAAAAACACAATTTTCTTTTTCTTTTTGGAGGGGGGGAGGGGGTCATCGCAAGGGTAGCGGCGAGTGTGTGGGGGAGGGGAAAAAAGGGTGATAATATAGACAAAATTTTAACTTATTCTTTGCGTGTCTCTTGAGTGAGGTAGTTTTCTGTCTAACTTCGGACATTTGTTGATTTTGCTGCTAGTATGTGAGGGTGAGTTTCGTTTCTTTGTAGATTTTTACCTGTCTACATGTTGTCTGTATGTTTGTATTTCTCTTTTTTTGTCTCTTTTTTCTACGCCTGTCTATATGTTTGTCTTTGTATTATTTGTATTTTGATGTAGTATGTAGTAGAGTATTATGTATGTATGTTGATGTATGTCTATTTCTCTTCTTCCATATTTTCACAATCAATCTAAATCTCTCTCTCTCTCTCTCTCTCTCTCTCTTCTCTCTCCTCCTCTCTCTCCCTTTCCCCCTTCTCTCTCTCTCTTCTCTCTCTTCTCTCTCTCTCTCTCCTCCCTTTTTTTTTCTCCTCTTTCCTCTTTTTCTCTCCTCTCTCTCTCTCTCTCTCCCTCTCTTCCTTTCTTCTCTCCTCTTTCCCCTCTCTTTTCCCCTTCTTTCTTTCCCCTTTTTTTCTCTCCTCTCTCTCCTATTCTCTCCCCTTCTCCTTCTCTCTCTCTTCTCCTCCCTTCCTCTCTCTTTCACTCTCTTCTCTCCTCCTCTCCTCTCTCTCTCTCTCTCTCTCTCTGGGCTTTTGTCTGTCTATTAAAAAAATTTTATTATCTTCTTTTTTCTATTTCCCCCTCATCTGTCTCCCATAACTTCCTCTCTCTCTCTCTCTCTCTCTCTTCTCTCTTCTCTCTCTCTTTCTCCTTCTCTCTCCCCTCTTTCCCCTCTCCGTCTCTCTCCCCTCTCTCCGTCTCTGTCGGCTGCGTCTGGCTCTCTTCTCTCTCCCCTTTTCTCTTCTCTCTCCTCTCTCTTCCCTCTTTTTTCCTCTCTCTCTCCTTCTTCTCTCTCTTCTCGGGCTCTCTCTCTT
>NC_051395.1:8346589-8349089 GCF_015228065.2 Penaeus monodon
CTATTTCGCGGAATACTCCTACCACGCTTGCTTTTAGCTGGGTATCCCTTGCAACGAGTCATCCTGCTATCCTGCAGTCTATGAACTTTTCCGGGACTGTCCGTCGACTGACTGCCGACCTCGCCTACTGGCAACGTTATCTAGATGAGCCACTCTATCCTTATATTAGGACAATCTTTCCTGTTTGGTGGTTACGCTCTTGGGTTAACATGGGATGGGAACATACCTATGCCGCGTGGTCTGCTGTGTGTCATTTACATTGCTATATATGTAAACGTTCATATATATGTATATGAATACACGTATGCCCTTACTGTTCTGTCTGTGAGGGAGGGTTTCATGCGGGGTTGATCGTGCGTACGTTTTTTATTGCATTAGGATTACATACGTTTTCAATATCAAAAGCATTCATATTTAGCACATCCTTTTTCATATTATTCACACCAGCATCTACTTCTATCAGTACAGCACCAAATACAAACTTCATAAATACACAGCAATACATTTAAATAAAATACAAAAACATATGCACCCAATGATTACGTAATGATTATCGAATTATTCCGTTAATAATACTGAAAAATAGAAATAGTGCATTTACAAAAAATGTGTACTGGGGTGTCTGTGTAGCTGAGAGAGCGAAACAACACTCGGCTTCCTGTTTAGTGTAATGAGTGTTATCATCCGTACTGTGGTTTGTTATATTGTTTTCACAATCATCATTACTGTTACAATCATTATCATCGTCATAATCATATCACCATCATCATCGTCATAATGATCATGATCATGATCATCATCATCATCATCATCATCATCATCATCGTCATAATCATCATCATCTCATTATCATCATCATCTTCATCATCATCACCATCATCATCATCATCATCATCATCATCATCATCATCCTCATCCTCATCATCTCATCACCATCATTATTATGTATTATCATCATTACTATTTTTATTATTATCATTATTGCCATTATTACCATTATTGCCATCAACATCATTATCATTATCATTATCATTATTATTATTATTATATATTGTTGTTGTTGTTGTTGTTATTACTATATTGTTATTACTATATATTATATTATATATTATTATTATTATTATTATTATTTATTATTATTATTGTTGTTGTTGTTGTTGCTGTTGTTGTTGCTGTTGTTGTTGCTGTTGTTATTGTTATTATTAATTATTATTATATTATTATTATTATTATTATATTATTATTATTATTATATTATTATTATTTATATTTTATTATTATTATTACTATCAGCATCATCATCATATTATTATCTTTATTATCATTGTTATAGTTATTATATGATCATTATACATTATCATTATCCTCATAATAATTATTTTTCTTATTTCTAATAACATCATTATTGTTATATAATAGTAATTATATTTATCGTCATTAGTATCATTATTATAATAATAATAATGATACATAATAATACCAATAATAATAATAATTATTTATATTATTATCATTATCAAAATCATATTATTATTGTTATTTATTATTATTATTATATTATTTTATTTATCATTATATTATTATTACTATTATTATTATTATTATATTTTATTATTATTATTATTATTATCTTATCTTTTATTGTTATTATTATTATTATTATCATTATTATTTTGTTTTTGTTATTGCCGTTGTTGTTCTTGTTGTTTTGTTTTTTTAATTATTATTTATTATTATTAAATTATTTTTTATTATTATTATTATTATTCATTATTATCATTATTGTGTTATTGTTATTATTATTATTATATTTTAAATCATCATCATCATTATACTGTTAGCATTATCATTAGTATTTTTATCATATATTATTTTTATTATATTATTATATTATTATTCATTATTATTATTTTTACTTTATTTTTATTATTATTATATTTGTTGTTGTTGTTTTGTTGTTGTTGTTGATATATTATTATCATTATTTATTACATTTCATCATTATTATTATTTTTATCATTATATTATCATCTTATTCGTTTTATTCTTATTCTTTTTCTATTTTATTATTGTTATCTTTAACATTCTTTTTATGTTATCTTTCTTTCTTTTTTTATGTTTATTGTTATCATTATTGTTCTGTATTCATCTCATAGTTAACTTTTATGTTTTTCATTATCTTTAAATTATGATTTTGTTAATTTTTATTATCATACTGTTGTGTTGTTGTTGTTATTGTTTTATTATTATTTTATTATTATTATTATTTTATATTATATTATCATTATTATTATTATTTTTATATTTTTGCCATAATTTTTTTTATGATAATATTTCATCATTATCTTATTGTAATTATCATTAAATGTTAATTTTATTATTTCTTTCTCCCATTATCATCGTCATCTTATATTTTCTTCATTAATAATAATAATAAAATAATGTAATATACAATATTATTTGTATTATTATTTTTATTGATATCATCATTTTTTATTAT
>NC_051395.1:8354089-8359089 GCF_015228065.2 Penaeus monodon
TATTACAATTATTATCATTGTAATAATAATTTATTATTCATTGTTAATTATATTATTATCATTATTATTTTTTAATTATTATTATTTTATATCATATTATTATTATTATTATTACTATTATCACCATCATCTCATTATTATTAACATCATCATCATCATATTATTATCACTGTCATCATTATTTTAGCATTATTATCATATTGTTACTATTATTATTAGAATATCATTATTATTAGAAATATCATTATAATTATATTATCATTATCATTTTGTTTTCCTCCTCCTCATATCTTTATCTTCATCATACATCCATCATCATCCATCATCATCATCATCATCATCCATCATCATATCATCATCATCATCATCATCATCATCAAAACACTATCATCTCATTATCATTTATCACCACCATCATCATATCAAAATCATCATCATCCCTCATCATCATCATTATCATCATTATCATTTCATCATAACCATCATTTTTACTATTATTGTTACTATTATTATATTATATTATTTTTATTATTATTGTTTTTATTATTATTATCATTAATTATATTATTATTATTATTATTATTATTATTATTGTTATTATTTTTATTATTATTATTATTATATTATTATTATTATTATTATTGTTATTAGCATCATCATTTATTATCATTCTAATTGTTTTCATCATGATTTTTACATCATTACCAATATATTGATGTTATTTTATTATCATTATTGGTTTTGTTATTATTATTATTATCATTATAATTATCATTAAAGGTCATATTATCATTTTCATTAGCAAAAATCATTTCTATTATTTATTCTTGTTATTTTTTAATATTACTATTTCATCATTATAATTATGTTTATTATTAAACAAAACGTTCTCATAGTTATTATCATCATTATTACGATTATCACTGTTATATTTTGTTTAAACATAATGTTATTATTATTTTTGTTAAAATTATTGTTGTTTTTATTCTATTATCATTAATAATAATAACATATTGGTAATATAATTATAATATTGTTATGTTATTATTATTATTTTTTATTATTGTTATTATTTTTTTATTTTTCCTTATTTTTTTTTTTCTTTTTTTTTTTTTTTAAAAAAAAAAAAAAAAACTTTTTTTTTTTAATTTTTTTATTTTTTAATTTTTTAACCCCTTTTTTTTCTTTTTCTTTTTTTTTCCATCATATCATTTATTTTTTTTTTTTTTACTGAGTTTTTTTGTTCTTTTCTACCCAAAACATTTTTTCTTATTATTTTTTATTATATTATTATTTTATTTTTATTATTTTTTATTATTTTTAAATTTTATTTTATTATTATTATTTTTAAATTATCATAATTTTATTATTATTGTTATTATTTTATTTTATTATTTCATCATCATCTAATCATTATTTTATTACATACTACTACTACCACTACTACAACTTTATTATTGTTTTTTTTTTTATTATTATTTTTATTATTATTTTTTACTTTTTTTTATTATTTCATTGCTATTTTTTATTTTTATTATTTTTATTTTCATCTAATCATTTTTTTATTATTATTCTAACTACCACCACTACACTCTACACTACTATTTTTTGTTATTATTATTATTATTTTATTATTTTATTATTATTATTTTATTAAATAAAATAATATAATAAAAATAATTAATAATAATAATAATAATTAATAATAACAAAAAAAAATAGTATATTATTAGTAGGGTGGTAAAAAGGTAAAAATAAAAATAAAAATGTTATTGATAAAAATTTATAATAATAAAATAATAAAAATAACAATGATATAATAAAAATGAAATTAATTAATAAAAAAATAATAATATAATAATACAAAAATGTGTAGTGGTGTAGTGTATCTAATTTAAAATATGATTTGATGATGTTTATAATAATAATAAAAATTAAAAAATATAAAAATAAAAAAAAATATTGTAGTGTGGAAGGTAGTAATGATAAAAATAATGATTTGTTGATGATAATTATAAATTTACAATAATTTTATGATAAATAAAATAAAAAATTAATAATAATAATAAAAATAAATAATAAAAAAATAAAATAAAAATTTTAAAAATTGGGGTAATGTTGTGAAAATAATAAAACAAAACATCAGTAACCTAAAAAAATGAAAAATGTGATATAGGGTTTTAATTAAAAAATATGTAAAAATGAATATAAGGAAAATGATATACAATGATGGGAAATATAGCGGGATAAAAATGGTACAACAGCAAAAAAATATTTTCTACTACTACTACTACACTCTACTACTACTACTACTACTAAAAATAATAAAATAAAATAATATAATATAATTTGGGATATAAGTATAAAAATAATAATAAAATAATAAAATAAAAAATAATACATAAAAAATATTTAATTTATTCCCAAATTTTGTTATTTTATTAATGATAATAGAATAAAAACAACAATAATATTAAAAAATATAATAAAAACAATTATGATTCAAAAAATAAACTGAAAATCTAAAAATGAGAAAAAAACTTAAAGTTTTGATAATAAAAAACTTTTTAAAATGATGTAATAGAAATATAAAAAAAAAACCAAGAATGATAATAGAAATGATTATTATAAAATGAAATATATTTTAAGATAATGATAATGAAAATAATAAAAAAAAAAACCCAAATAATGTAAAAAAAATACACAAAATTGGTAATGAGGGGTAAAATCATGATGAAACAATTAAATGTAAAAATAATGATGATGCTAAAAAAATAAAATAATAATAATAATTAAAAATAATAAAAAATAATAATAACATAATAATAATAATAATAAAAATAATAATAATAATAAAAATAATAAAATAAAAAATAAAAAATAAATAAAAAAATAAATAATATTAATATAACAATAATATAAAAGATGGTTTATGAAATAAAATGATGAAAATGAATATGGATGATGATGATGTTGATGATGATATGGTGGTGAATGATTGTGTATGTGATTTAAAGATGATGATTGATGTGATGATGATGATGAGATGATGATGATAGATGGTGTGATGATGATGAGGAAAAGATGAAATATGAGGAGGGGGAAAACAATAAGAATGAAAAAATATTAAAATAAATTCTAAAAATAATGATTTCTAAAAATAAAAACAAAAATGATAATAATGCAACAAAAATGAGCGTATAAAAAATGATATGATATGATTTAATAAAAATGAGATATGGTGATAATAGTAATAATAAAAATAAAATATATAAAAATAATAAAAATAATAATAAAAAATAAAAAATAAATAACATTAATAATAATTTATTTTTAACAATGATAAAAAATTAATATAAAATAAAAATAAAAAAAAATTAAAAATATTAAATAATAATATAATGTAAAAATAATAAAAATACCATGAGATAAAATTTGAGAATAGTATGATAACAATGATCATAAAAATGTTACTGTAAATCATAAAAATATTGATAACGATATAAGTTATGAATTTAATGAAAAAAGTGATAATGAAAAAAGGTAAAGATAATATAATTGGGGAAACATCATATTAAAAAATCAGGGGCATTAACACTACTAATGCAAAGACTCTTTTTTTTAGTGATTTTTTTTTTTTTTCCGCGAAAATAAAAAAATAAAAATGAAATCACCCCAAATAAAATTTGGCATACACGGGGGTTTTAATAATAACCCAAAATTTTTTAACATAATCTATGAAGGATCGTTGCAAAAAACGATTGCACGTTTGGGAAAACGAGTTGTCTTCTGTGATGCAAGTTTAACATTGTCCTCCCCCCCATGGGGAAAATATCTTAAATAAATATAGGGGTTTAACTTCCAGTGTTCACTGAGCAGGTCTAAGGAAAAAATTGGGGAAACTTATCCCATACACAAACGGGGGGCCAAACCTGCAGCCCGGAAAAAGGTCGGGAAATAAAAAACTGGCAATTTCCCCGGAGCCGGGTTACCCCATACTCTTTTGGGAAAAAAAATTAAAAGGGGTTTTTTGAAATTTCCCACTTTCAAAAAAAAAAAAAACGCTTTACAAAATCGGGTACCTCTTCAGATTTGGAAAAATTCCACGTTTTTTTTTTTTTTTTTTTTTTTTTTTTTTTTTTTTTTAGATTGCTTCTGTAATAATTGTACTGATAAAAACAATCAAAAATTTTACAATATCCGTAGTGATACTCACTTCTGTTAACTGGTCTTATAATTTTAAACGAAAATGTTAATGATAAGAATGGTATGTCAACACAAATGCAACGATGAAAAAAAAGCAATAATACAATGATAATCATATAATAGTAATAATTAATAAACAACCACAGTAACAGAAAAAACAATATGACAATCTAAGATGTAATGATCGATAATGAAAATAGGGCAGTGATTTTTTATCAATGATAATAAAACGATAAAAATTTAAAAACGATAATAACAATAAAATTAAAATTTTATTAAAAATATGATTTTCTTCCCACAGATACTGATTTGACAATGATCTTTTTTGCATTATTACCACTAAAAATGCTATCCGATACTGCTGATTTCGGGTTTTAACGATGTAATGAAGATTATAATAATCTAATTTTTTTTTACGATAAGGGTATAAATGGTAATGTAAGACAACCATTATAATCAGGGTAAAGATAACCCTACTAAAATGAAAAATTGTAACAGGGGTGTCCCCCATAAAAAATTTTACGGGGTTATGTTGGGAATATTTAATGGTGCAATAAAAAAAAAATAATAGTATGTTAACAAAATTTGTAATGTGATAAAAAACACACTTACGAACCACCTACACACACACACACCAACAACACACCAAAAACACCCACACCCACACACACACACCCAAATAATATCACACCACACACAACACAACCCACACACACACACACACCCACACCACACACACCACCCCCATATATATATCACTCACACAACACAACACCACACCACACAACACCCAC
>NC_051395.1:8372106-8374606 GCF_015228065.2 Penaeus monodon
TATATATATATATATATATATATATATAATAAGCGGACCCCCGTCCTATTTTTTGCATAGGTCAGGGCAAAATAGCTCAAAAGGCAAATCTAGGAGGTAAAGCACCCCGACCTACAAAATCCAGCATACGAATGGTGACTCAACATCCGTAGTCTTAGTCTCCAAGAAATTCGCTCGAAAGGGCAACAAGCACCAAGTCTTGGGATGGACTGCAAACTATGTTACAATGGTGGGAAAGAGCAGAGAAATGATGTAGGAGTAGTGGTACACGGATAAATGAGGAAGAAAGTCATTGAAATCATCAGAGTGAGCGACAACTGAAAGATATGATGGTGTTCGTGCGGGCAGCATCCACACCACTTTCAGGATGTGAAGAGGATGTGAAACAACAGTTCAGAGAAAATCTACAAACCTTGACGTACAAAGCATGAAAGGGAGAGCTAATGGTAGTTCTAGGTACCATAAACGCGCACGCAGGTTCAAAACGAAAGGGCTTTGAGGAGTGCCTAGGTAGGTTTGGTAAGGACGATCAAAATGCAGAAGTCTACACATACCTGAGATGTGCAGCATCTATGGTTGGATGATAGGAAACACCTGGTTTGAAAAGAGAGATAGCCAACTGTACACATACTACAGTGGTAGAAGTGAAACACAGATAGATATGGTCATCGTCAGAAAAGCACAATGGAAGTATGTTCTAGATGCGAAGGCGATACCTAGCGAGACAGTTGCATTACAGCATGAACCATGATGGCAACAATGAGTGGAGTAAAATTCAGGAAGAAGGATCTGTACTCTACAGAGACTAGGATACAAAGCAGAAAGCTAGTGGGGACAGTGGCAGAACAGTTCAGACAAGAAATATTGGAACAGCAGCCCAATATACACGGATCTGCTGAAGGTGAGTAGCAGTAGTAGTAGGGGCAGTAGTATCAAACGCAGAACGAGTGTGTGGCAAATTCAAATTTGGCAAGAAACCAGACTGAAAAGAGTGGTGGTGGATGGACGAGGTACAAACTGCCATAGAAGAGAAAGCTGTTAGGAAAGAGCTGGAACTAAGACCCTCAGCGTTGCAAGACAGTGAAGACGGCGGCCAAATGGGCTGTGGAAGTGGCCAAGAAAAGAGCACAAAATGATTTGTACCAGCAATTAGAGGATGAGCCTATGATAGCACATAAGAACATATATAAACTAGCAAAGATGAGGAAGGATGCACAAGACAAAGGTGCGTTACCATTCACCAACAACACGGATAGAATGCTCCAGGTAGAAGGAATGGCAGTGCAGAAATGCTGGGAAGAGTACTTTAAATTTAAAGCCTACTCAATAAGGGAATCCTGTTCACAGCCAAAATACCAACCACACCACCAGTAACTAAAGCACAGCAGGATATATCAGTAACAGAAGTGAGGAATGCAATAAAATGAATCGTGGGAAGGCAGCAGGACCAGAAAATGGTGTTGGGATTTGGAGAGGACGGCCTGGGTTGGCTACAGAGAACCTTAAATGCAGAATGGAAGGGGAAGGGAATTCCGAATGATTAATTGGAGTCTATTCTTGTCACGATTTTTAAGAAAAAAGGCAACATATATGAGTGTGGTAATTATCTAGGCACCAAGCTGTTGTTCCAGATGATGAAATGTTCCGAACGGGTCCTTGATGAAAGGATAAGAGTAACTGTGGAGCCTAAACTTGGTGAAAAACAGGAAAGAAATGGGAGCTGATGTGCTGTTCATAGTGAAGCAGACGATGGAGAGAAAACTGGAATTTGACCTAGAAAGTTTCTGGAATTTTGTGGATCTGGAAGGCATACAACAAGGTTAATAGGAAAAGGATACCACAAGTTCTTAGAAAAGACTGTACCAAAAGATTCGATAGAAATGGTAATGGCAATGTAACGCACCCCAAGCATAAGGGTGAGAACCTGCCTTGGAGTGACAGAGGCATTTCGAGTGATAAAATTTACCTTTGTCCTCAGTAATTCAAACACTATTGCTAATTTATTAAAACAGCCTACGAGATGCCAATTTGATTTGTGTTCTAATGTGATATATCTATTTACCTGTCCTGTCTGCCAAGTCAAGTACATGGGGTCCACCTCACGATAGTTATGTCACCGCCTAATGGAACACGAAGGCAAGTCATTTCGTACGGGACTACCGCTGAGCAGACCATCTTTCTCGGCCATAAGAGAACACTCTCACCAACACTCAAATCCTTTCTCCAACACAGACTTTAATATTCTATCCTCTTATTCCTCCCGTCTAGACCTCATGATCTCGAAATCTTTGTTGATCCGAAAGATGAAACCAGAGCGCAACAACAATACTACCGCAACCACCCTGTTTACTATTTAGCATTGTCCATTCCCTGACTATCACCCATGTTGGTTAGTTTTCTCATATTTTTTTTTCCAGCTTTTTTTCGTTTTTGTTTGTTTTTTCTCCCCTGTATATACTCGTTTGTTAATATGCCTATATTTTTTGCTCACATTTTGCAA
>NC_051395.1:8434044-8436544 GCF_015228065.2 Penaeus monodon
AAAACATTACATTGTAACTTAATAAAATTGTCTTTTTTCTTTGCAGGCAAGCATCTATATAATTGGAGCTATGATCTGCGGCCTAGCATGGCAAAACTGCCCTGGACAGTAGAACAAAGCATATAGAACTTGTTTACAGATTAAGGCCTATACAACTTCAGAAGTGTTAGAGACAGCAAAGGTGTCAAAGTTGCCAAATTCTGCTATTTTTCACCATAGATATTGTCTCAAAACTTCTGTGTGGGAATGCTACCTTGTATTTAATAGCAAGCAAAAATCTTCATATGAGATTTTTGATATTTATAGAAAGAACTTGTAATACTCCATGTGAGAGGGTCTATATACTACATCTACATGGAATCATAAGTATGTTCTTATTAAACACACCTGTTTTTATTTTGTCCGTCTTGATTATCTTTTTTGTAACAGTAATGCCACTATTTTTCATACATGTCATGATCACTTTAATGTAGTTTTTTTCTGAGGTATGATATAAAGTATATATTGAAGTCATATTTATACTCTTTAGGATATGTTGTAAATTTGTCCAGTATTATTGAATTTTATAGTTTTACGTAGATAGGATTCTTCATTCTCCCTGTTTGACCAAGCCCCAACACTTGCACTAGCAAGATCTGTTGCCAGTAGAGTTATAGTATGTGCTTAGAGTGTATATTGGTATGTGAGGAAAGAATTTGTGTACTTAGAATATTTGAAAGTGTGCAAAGAGAATCTCAGATGAGGGATCTTTATAAAAGGTGACCCTGTTGTGCTCCATCAGACAAATGCGGAGGTATGGGTATATGTATGTGAATGGACTTCTAGAATGCTGCTAATGTTTTAAGAGTGGCAACTACAGTTTGTTGATTACTTCTGGCTTCACTGTATTGATTAGGACAATTGGTAATGCCATGTTTACTTGAGTAAATTTCTTCTGTGAGTTTTATTGTCCAAGTTTGGATGAGATAGATACAGCATATATATTACAAAAGTATAGGATTTACTATATCTAGAAGAAGAATGTATTTTTTTTTTTCCAATGTGATTACAGCTTCTGTAAATGTTAGTTTAAAAGGTTTGATAAATCTGGAAAAGATTTTGGTGCGCAGATTCATCCATATTTTTGTTGGAAAATATTTGTGACTACATTTTCATTGTGCTGTGCATGCTTATATATAACATTATCTTTTTTTTTTCAAGTTATATTTTCTGTGATAGTATTCATAACATTTGTAAAGTTAATCTAGTATTTTACAATAAGCTTTTTCATCTTGGATTTGAAAATATCCATTACAATGAGTCAAGCATATGATGAACTAGCATAACACTTTCATATTTCTTTTTGAATTCTCTTTCTTTCTGTACCATTGTCTGCAATTATACGTCTAATTTTCTTTTGTGTTATACATACTACAAAATGTAACTAAGTTAGCTTAAGGAGTTTACAAGTTTTCAAGAGCACCAGATATGTCACAAGATGATGTCAAAGCACCGCCTGGCGAACGCTTTTTTTTCTCTTGCTTGTGTAATTTTTACAGAATCCAGAAGCTGATTCCTAAAAGTGCCTTATTAAGATATATTGCAGATTATTCCATTAAGGATAGCTTATATACGCATTGTATTTAATATGAATTATATAATATATGCATTTCAGCATGATTCTTCCTCTGCTAATTTCTTTTTCTTCACCATGTACTTTGTGATATCTTTGGTCATGACACTGAGTGTATGCTGTAATTTTTTGTGTATATATAAGTGTTTCTTGATTAAATGCGCATTTTTATTTGTCCTCCATGCCTAATTTTTATTTATTTTCATGCGTAGTTTACATACATGCACACGCACATGCTCTACATGCACACACACATGTACATGCACAAGCACACGTACATGCACACACAGACGCCCACACACACAGACTTGGACACTCACACACTCGCACTCACACTCACACTCACACCCACACTCACACACTCACCCTCTCCCTCTCCCTCTCTCTCCCACTCTCTCTCTCTCGCTCTCGCTCACACACACACACACACACACACACACACACACACACACACACACACACATGTGTATATGTATATGTATATATATGTGCGTGTGAGATGAGGATGCTGGAGGGGAAAACTCTCGTCATGTGAACATGTTACAGGTTCACGAGTGCCAAGAGAACGTCGGTTTGCTAATATTTGGCACTGGGCAATTTCATGATCAGTTCTCTTACAATACCAACAAAAGTCTTTCCTCACACTAGAGTCGCTAGTCCCACGACCACGAATTCTGGGAATCTTGCTGTCTTGCCACCTGTAAAAAGCTCCTTCTCTTGGTCTGAATGAGATGCGGTAGACTCACGTGACCTATGAGGAAAGTAAGGATTAGTGAGGGAATAGTGGTCAGCAACAGGGCCGAAATCAGACATATAACGTAGTCCGCGCTCCTCGACCTGAGAGCGTATTTTCAAGGGCATCGAATTCTTTACGTCCTCAAGTATGAT
>NC_051395.1:8444044-8446544 GCF_015228065.2 Penaeus monodon
CTATACGTAGCGACTTCAGGATGTGGCTTGTTATTGGGCATTGTATCGATGGCAGGGTCCTACAAGAAGACGTTGACTGCATGAAAAGTGATAGATTCGGTAATAAACTGGTGACCTGTGGGCCAAATGTGGCTCTCGGTATGGTCATAAGTCTGAATATTGATTAAATATTTACCGAAAGCTGTGAGCGGGCCTTGGGTTGTCCCTTTTTTTAAATTTATCAATTATATAAGTCCCGCACCCATGAACTAACCTCGGAACCATACATACATATACATGCACATATATACTCTCTCTCACACACACACGCACGCACGCACGCACGCACGCACGCACGCACGCACGCACGCACACACACACACACACACACACACACACACACACACACACACACACACACACACACACACACACACACACATACACACACGCACACGCACACGCACACGCACGCACACACACACACACACACACACACACACACACACACACACACACACACATACATTTACAGGAAAATCATATAGAAATGAAAACTACAGTCTCATAATACTGAAATAATCAGCACACATATAAGAAGGTCCAAAATGAAGATTGAAACAAGAAATGACAATTGCAAGTCTGGATGGTTATGTGAAAAAAAAACCCAGATAGGCAATGCTTCTAAAGTTTAGTTACCCATAAAAAGTTTTCTTTGAATATATAAGAGAAAAAGAAAATGTTTAGGGATAACTAAGCTATAATTTTCGTATCCATAATCCTACATTGAAGTAAATAATTCACATATTCTGGTAATTTTTATAATACCTTTGCATAACCGATCGCAACGATGTTGGCATCAATAGATTCCTCTTACTCTCTAGTACACATATAAATAAGAATTTTGCCGTGGAAACCCCCCAAACCCCAACATTATTGACCCCGGTAGCAGGGGAGGGCATGAACGGGAAATTGTGGGGTGAACTAACAGAAATATAGTAACATAATGATATTGTCTTACCATACTGTTCAGTGAAGGTTGCTGCGCCCCCTGTAATCCCCTTCCCTCGCCTAGGAAGACAAAAAACCTTCACGTATTCACGGCAGGATAGAGCGCATGATCTACATGCGGGGCGAACACGACAATATATAGCCTAGGAATCATGAGGTACTATCTGATTGACAGATGAGTTGAGAGGATGATGGAAGCACATACATACATAAATACATACATACGTACATATACATATATATATATATATATATATATATATATATATATATATATATATATATATATATATATATATGTATATATATATGTATATATATATATATATATATATATATATATATATATATATATATATATATATTCACACACACACACACACACACACACACACACACACACACACACACACACACACACACACACACACACACACACACACACACACACACACATATATATATATATATATAAACACAATATATACATATATATACTTATACATTTACATACATATATAAACCTCCTGCGGAGGAGCTCCTAGGCCGGAGGATACAGTGACGCCGAAACACGCTGGAAGTGGTGCATCCCCACGTTCAGGTCCACATGCAAGAGGAACATCCACCTGGTCAGGTACCCGATGAACTGCTTCTTCCTGCGGTCACAGAGTGTTGTCTTCATCTTTGCCTCCTTCCACTGATTTCGATCGTTTTTGCATGAGCCATCGTGTCCGGATCTACAAAGTGGTACGAGTGATTGACGGTCAGGTGTTCACACCCTCCTGGGCGAGGCAAATGTAGACCTTCCATCAGTCGGAGATGACAATCGACCTGGGGGCGATCCGTTCCTTATGAACTGCAAGGAGAGTCTCGCTGGTCCGATCCTCCACCGGGACGAGGAAGAGACCGCATGTCTTCCTGCAGATACCCCTAAAGACATAATACCCGTCAATCACTCTGCCCACGTTGTCCTTGCAGCGGCTGAACCTGCTCTCGTCTATCTCGACGATCCTTCCTTGTCCCTCGATCATACCCTGCTGATCAAAAGCCCAGTGAACCATCGACTAGTCGGTGAAGACCGCTGGGCTAAGCGCCAACTCATTTTACATGAACCGGTACGTGAACCTCCCTGGACGAAGTAGGTCACGAAGATCAGCAGGGTTTCGAAGTGGAGATGAGCTCGCTCAAAGAAGAAACCCATATATATATATATATATATATATATATATATATATATATATATATATATATATATTATATATATATATATATATATATATATATATATATATATATATATATATATATATGCAAAAACTATATGGGAGAGGAGGTAAACAACCAATTATACTATACATATGAATCTATATAACATGAGGAATCATGAAGAAATCATGAAGTTAAGGAAAACAAAGTAGCAAAGGAAGCCTTACCTACCAGAATCACAACCAACTGGACAGGGAGATGGCAAGTATTGAAACTATAGAAGTTCTACCATGCTTATAGTAAT
>NC_051395.1:8466544-8469044 GCF_015228065.2 Penaeus monodon
ATGGAGGAAAGAGACGGCGAGGTAAAAGCAGCAAGTGAAAAAAAAGAAGAAATAAAACGTGGAGCAATTAACAGAAGGGGGAGAAAGTAAAGAATAAACCCAAAAGCACCCTGACGATGATGAAAAGAATATACAGAAAAAAAATAACTGTTCACGTGTTTTACAGAAGCAGCTTCAGCGAGGAAAATGGGGAGCTGCAACACATCTGGGTTGAGAGAAGCAGCACAAACATTGGTGAGTGTGAAAGGGATGGGGAATGCAAGGGTAAACATCGACCCATGTGTGCGTGTGTGTGGATGGTATACGAAGTAGATTTCCTAATCTACTGTAAATCCGATATTGCAGATAAAAAAGTTTAGAGCGGATAATGAGAACTGTAGAGTCTCATTTGTTTGTAAGAACCTTGATTATCGAAGGATTGATTCCCAAGGGTTATATATGTACAAGACACGTGCATCTACATATAGCTAACCTTATGCTGTATATATTGGCGGCGTTTAAGTTAGAAAATATTTTTCCCAAACCGTATATAAAATGTGAATCCTTACCATTAAGGAGTAAACAAGTAAAACTACAGGCTAGCAATCATGGAACACCATTTCCTATAACTCCCGCAGCCAACCACAATTATTTTCGAATGAAACTCATGTATTATCAATGACACACACACACACACACACACACACACACACACACACACACACACACACACACACACACACACACACACACACACACACACACACGCGCGCGCGCGCGGAGAGTAAAGTGCATTGCATCAGTGAAGTACAGTCTTACATGTTAAATAATGAGAAGATCAGGTAATGGGTGGTCTAAGTCTGCTAGCCATGGGTTCTGTAAATGTGTACGGTTCATGTTGAAAGAATAATTTGGGTTATAATGTAAACAAATAAGTGAAAAATTGGAAAAGATAGTGAGGCTTTGTGAACCGGGAAGTGAGAGCGAAGGAGAGGGAGGCGAGAAGCGACCGGGAATACCGTATGTAAGGTTTTCGCGCAAAGAGACAACTGACGTGAGTACAGCTTTGTGTTTGTTTTATGGGTAACCATTTAAACCAGGAAAATGAAGCTAGCGGAAGCAGCAGTTAGAAATGGGGCTCTTGAGGCCAAAGTAAACAGCCTGGTAGCAGAATGTTTGAAAATACGTGAAGAAAACGTAAATTTGAAGGAAATCGTGGGTAATTTGCACAAGAACACTACCATTCACAGGGAGAGTAATGAAAAGTCTGACGTGAAAATTAAAGAATTCAAGGAAAAGGTGGAAGAAGCAGAAACCAAGATTGGCAACAGTAGTCAAATCGAGGCATATGAATCTGCAAGAAAAAGTTGATGAAGTAATCAAAGTACAGGAAACTGTTAAGCAGATTGAAACCAATTTTTTTCAAGCAGCTTGTCTCAAAAATGATGACAGCTACATATGTCGATGGATCTAAAATAAAGGAATACCGAAAGATTAGATAGAAAAGGTTTATACAAATATAAATGGTTTATGTTCAAAGTTACTAGAACTAGATACAATTATTGAAAGTAATAAACCAGATGTAATATGCATCACTGAATCCAAACTGGATCCCTCCATAGACGATGTAACATTAGGACTCAAAGACTACGATATTTGGAGAGAAGATAGGGCAAATGGAAATGGAGGAAGGGGGGGGGGACAATATTAACAAAGAAAGGATTTATTATAAAAGAGATAGAGATTCAGCAAGACCTCATAGTAGAACTAAAGGTAATTGAGGTAGAAACAAACGGAATAAATATAATAACCACAGTGTACATGCCACCTCATACATCGGCGTGGTCACAAGAAAATTACCAAAAATTTATTCAAGAAACGTTAAAGAGAGTGGAAGAAATGATACAACTTACGGAAACTAATACAAAAGAAATTCTCATAATAGGGGATTTTAATAGCAAAACTGACTGGGAAATTTTCGATCCCAGAGTTCAGCCAGATTCGTGGAATGAAAATTACTATAATCATAAATGAATTTTGTCCCTTCCAGAATGTAACAAATCATACCAGGATAAGAGGGCTAGATAGACCGTCCATGCTTGACCTAATATTTACAAAGCATAAAGATGGCATTAAGGATATGGAGCGCTGCCCTCCTCTAGGAAAAAGTGATCATGTAGTAATTAAGTTGAAATACTGTCTGCTACAGGAAAAAATCATTGTAAGTAAGTAAAGCAAAGGAAAGTACAATTACGGAAGAGATGATTATAGAAGCCTTAAAGATTTCCTTGATGGCATAAGATGGGAAACCCTCCTGAACGAAGAGAACCTTGATATGCAATATTCTAAATTTAACAAGGAGTAGAAAAAAAATTGTATCAATATTCAAAACTGAAGCAAGAAATGGCCAAAAGTGATTCGGCGATAAATGCAAGAAAATGAGAGAAAAGTAGACTAAAAGTAGAGATCAAATTAGCGCCACCAAAGACAATAACATCGTTTATAATAAGGAGGAGGAAAT
>NC_051395.1:8474044-8479044 GCF_015228065.2 Penaeus monodon
CTTCTCCGGGACTTTACTACGTCCCAGAAACTGAGGATTTCTGGCTCCTGTTATCAGTGCTCAAACCTGCATCATTGTACATGGTATTGTGATATGGGTAATGTGGCCAAGAAGATTGACCACACTGTTGTCAGCACTCAATGGAGGATCCTTCAGAATTGCAGGGTTTACCAAATTGCCAAGTTCTGTGGCACTGACCATAGGCTGGTAATGTGTCCACTTCAAAACTCCAGTGGCCACTCTAGGATGTTTCACATGGACAGACTGAGGAGGATTATGCCCGTGGATTCACCATGGCAGTGTCTGATCGATTCACAAAATTTGAAAACCTGATGGACCCAGTTACTCTGTTGGAGTCCTTCAACTGCGAAACACTTAAAGCAGTGCAGGAGCCCATTGGTGTACATCTGAGGCAAGGCAGAATTTCATCTCCCTGGAGACATTGGAGTCCACTGAAGTGTGTCGCATGGCTTGGCTGGATGGCAATCAGAACTTGTTCTTTGATGTGTAGGGCTCAGACACTGCTGAGAAGGGACAAGGAACAGTTCATGAGGAATCTTGCTAAGGAGGTTGAAGGCCATTTCTTGGTAAATGACCTTTGCCCTGCCTATCAAGCCGTAAGAAAACTGAACTCTTAGCCCTCCTCGCATTGACTGCAATCCGCTTGGTGGATGGGCAGATCATCTCAGATCATGTTGGAGTTTGCGAACGGTGGGCTGAGTATTTTGAGCAGCTGTACCAGGTAGACCTCCAACAGTTAGCTTGGATGCAAGTGGTATCACAATACCTGTGCCGAACCCAACCATCAGGAAGGAACCTTCTTCCTTAACTGAGGTTAGGATGGTTATTTCTAAGTTGAAGAGTGGGAAAGCTACAGGCATATGTGATATTCCTGCTGAACTGCTAAAAGTTGGGGGTGAATCTATGACATGGGGCTTGCATGCAGTCTTGACTGCCATCTGGCAATTCCATTCCCCCTGACCTGTTGAAGGGCATGGTCATTCCTTTCTGTAAGGGGAAAGGGGATCGTTGAGACTGTAGCAACTCCCATGGCATTACACTGCTCAGTATACCAGGCACGGTTTTCGCCCACATTCTTCTGAAACGGGAGCACGACCAACTACTAAGGCCCCAGAGACTGGAGCAGTCTGGATTCACTCTTGGCAAGTCCACAAGAGAGTATCCTAGCGCATCGAGTAATTGTGAGTTCGGTCGTGGGTTGCTCACAGCCTACATCGACCTCAAGAAGGCATTTGACTCTGTGCATCGAGAATCACTATGGGAGATTCTGAGATTTAGGGGAATTCTGACATGTATTATTGGCCTAATAGTAAGCCTATATACTGATACTGAAAGTGCTGTAAGATGTGGTGGGGGCCTGTCAAACTTCTTCCCTGTTAATTCAGGGGTGAGGCAAGGCTGTGTCCATGCACCAATGCTTGTCAACACTACATGGACTGGATAATGGGCAGAGCTACTATCCAAAATCAGTGTGGAGCAACACTCAGATCTTGGACCTAGAGGTCTCCTGGACCAAGACCAAGATTCAGGACTTTGGGGGCCTGTAAGGGGAACCAGTTCAAGGCGTTGAAGTCACAGAGAGCTCTGTCAGACAAAGAAGTGAGTAGACGGATTGGTCTGGAAGCAGGAGCCATGAATTGGATCAACAAGAGTATTTGGAGATGTCAGTACCTATGCAGAAGGACCAAGCTACGTGACTTCAAGACCTTGATACTACCAGTTTTGTTCTGGATGATATCTAGTGCCTTCGAGTCTCGTCTTGATGCCTTTTGTAACATATCTCTTCGCCAGATCATGGGGTACATTTGGCAGAACCATGTGTCCAACTGATGGCTACACCATGAGGCTAACATGGGACCTGTTACTTGCATAATCTGGGATCACCAACTCAGGCTATGTGGGCACCAAGTTCGTTTCCCTGTGGATGACCCTGCTCATCAGGTCCGTTGGAGGCCAGTTGGACGACCCAGGAGTTCATAGCTTAGGTAGCTCAACCAGACTTGTTGCACAAAGTTAGAGATGGACCGAGTAGACTCGCCATGAGGGAGCCTTGTGGCTGGAAGCAAAGGGTGGCTGCAGCCATGCACCCTCTTTGGCATTAGCCCCTTGATGGTGATGATGGTGATGATGATGATGATGATATATATATGTGTGTGTGCGGTCATGGGTAATTGGGTAAGTCAAATCTAGATACGTTAGTGGGTGAGGATCATGGATCAGTCACCCCCGTATAAAGGCTCAGCCAACTACGTGATATTAACATGGCACCAAGTAGTTCGTAAAACACCGCAGCGGTGATGGCACAAATGTGTATATATGTATATATATACATTATATATATATAAATAAATATATACATATACATTATATATATACACATATATATAATGTATATATACATTATATTATATATATATACATTATCTGTAATATATATGTATACATATAATGTATATATATCTTTTTAAACGGTAGGTTCATGTTTGAGCCGCCGTGGTCACAGCATGATACTTAATTTTAGTTTTCATGTTGTGAGGCTCTTGGAGTGAGTACGTGGTAGGGTCCCCAGTTCCTTTCCACGGAGAGTGCCGGTGTTACCTTTTAGTTAATCATTCTCTCTATTTTATCCGGGCTTGGGACCAGCACTGACTTGGGCTGGCTTGGCCACCCAGTGGCTAGGTAGGTAATCGAGATGAAGTTCCTTGTCCAAGGGAACAACGCGACGGCCGGTGACTCGAACCCTCGAACTTAGATTGCCGTCGTGCCTGTCTTGAGTCCGATCTAACCACTCGGCCACAGCGGCCTTAATGTATATATACTTACATATATATATATATATATATATATATATATATATATATATATGTGTGTGTGTGTGTGTGTGTGTGTGTGTGTGTGTGTGTGTGTGTGTGTGTGTGTGTGTGTGTGTATGTGTGTTTATACATATCTATCTATCTATCCATTCCTACCCATCTATCTATATATCTAGCAATACATCTAGCTATCTCTGTATATATACCTATACATACACACACGCACACACAGAATACAGATACATACATAAATATATATATATATATATATATATATATATATATATATATATATATATATATATATATATATAATATATATATAGAGGTCTTTCATTCAACCAGTTTGTGAATATGCAGCACCACTGGCATTCGTACCTTACCAACTTTGAAAATTTTATATTGGAAAGACTCCAGAAAAGAGCATTGCATATCAAAATTGGATTAACATCAGCGCATACACTGATGTGCTAAACCAGCTGCAAAACTCTGCCTTAGAATATCAGAATAAGTCCTCTCAATCTCTGAACACGCATATGTGGTTGGTTGTTAGGGGTGATGGAAAGGATTAGGGTATAAGCGGTAGAGTTGGGGGTTGTGAAGATGTTTGTAATGTCATGTGCTTGTTAAGTCTGTCAATGAATGTTTTAAGTGTACTTGATTCAATGATGTGTTAGGGTAACCCGTTGCAGTTGCGGATAGTGCATGTTTGTGTGGTATGTAACAAACTTACTGTTGTGTGATTTTTTTCTCTTTTTTGTGCTATGTGTACACACTGCTGGTAGATGTTTGTGTTTGTTAACCAAATGACTATGAGTTTACGTATTGTCCCCTGCAGTCTTTTGTGAATTTTGTGACATGCATATGGCTCCACATGTGAAGATGGGAAGATGTATTTTTCTTTCTAATACTATTAATAATAACATTGATATTATTCTTAGTGATATTATGATTATTAAATTGCTATCTGAATATTATTAACATTAAAGACAATAAAGTAATACAAGGAAGTGGGTAAACAGGTGAGATAGGTAAGGCTAACAACTGACTCCATGATGACTAGGCACTTGTAGAACCATCTATGTGTAAAGACAAAAGATAAACTTTTATTACAGTGGGAATAGCATTGTAGTCTTGCCATTCGCGCTGATTGGTTTAATGTGAACATTCAGAGATTTCAATATTTTTTTCAAAAAAAAAAAAAAAAAAAAGGCAAATATAATAACCTGTCATAGGTGGCGAGGGGAGTCTTTGCTTTGGGGGAGGGGGGTTCGAAAATCAAAAGCTTAAGACATATTTAAAAAATTGCAAACCTGACATTCTGCACAAAAAAAATATATTCAATAAGTTCCAAAATAAAACTTTATTTACTGTCCTTTACAGTTGAAAGTTCCCTTCACAACATTTAATAGATATTTTTTTTTTTCTAAATTAATCTGGAGTCCTTTACAGATGGTTAGGTTAGGTCAGTCAATTCCGCGGTTTTTAGTTTTTACAAACTACAAACTATTATTCTAAAAAAACAAATGCTAAACTATGTGTCGAACTTGTATTCAAAGATGTTAATGGTTATTAAAATCAATGTATGACGGTATACACTAGAAACTTGAACAGTACAGAGTGTATCTCAATAGTTGTCAATTCTTTTCACTCAAATATTTGAATATTTCACAATCTCAACCCGTATAAGCTTATATGATTAGCTTGAGTTAATCTTATTGGTTGTTTAATTATCAGTGATTATTATCGATTTATTCCATGCACTGATTGGCTATTTCGTTTCCGGGCGCAGGATTAGATACCAGTAGCTCTAGTAACACTGAGCTGTGAATTACCTTTGTTGCCCATAGTGAAAATACAATAACTACTTTTATATTAATCGATTAACGTGACCCGCTCAACAATCGCATCCTCTTATCTATCTAATAAATCTACAACCAACAAAGCTGGTTAACATGTTATCTGAGAATGATAATTCCAGGCAAATTTGATAACGTTATACAATATGGTGTCATTTTATTGGAGATATAAACTTCCTCTGCCCTTTATTGGTGAGTTTATCTGTTTGAAAGCAGTCCAATTTTTTGGAGTGTTGTATGTTTACGTGCATTCGTAGAGTCGTTTCTAACGGTGCTGTTTGTGTATGTCCCTTGGGAAGTATATGTC
>NC_051395.1:8494044-8496544 GCF_015228065.2 Penaeus monodon
GTGTGTGTGTGTGTGTGTGTGTGTGCGTGTGTGTGTATTTGTGTGTGTATCATGAGGGTATTGGAATGATAAAGCCTTCTGTATGACAGGAATGTTTAAAACAGCCCAGTGCCTAAGTCCCTTCTTTGTCCAAACGCTTTCAAACAGAACTATATCACAACAACTCGAGAGTACCTTAGCGAATATCCAATCGACACGTGAAATACGTCTCATTAAGTTGACATAACTGATAAAAGTTCATTAATCAATGTTGCAATTTGGACGATTTGATATGACACACGAAAAGCGAGTTTTTTTTTTTCTCTCTCTCTTTTTTTTAAGAACTGGTTTTCCAGGTGAGTGACAGACTTGTTAAAAAAGAGACGAGTTCTTTAACTTCAAGGAATAAATGATGATGATGTCTCGAGAGATACATAAGCATCACTGATAATGCCGCTTCTCTCTCGGAGCAAACGAGAGAGTACAAAGACGTCTGTATTCGGTCATTAACTTTTATGTTAGATACAAAATGCGAATAAGAAAACAAAGGTAATAAATAATGATAATGATAATGGTAATGATGATATGTCCAGATTTCTCAATTACCAATCACTAAAATATTGATAATATCAATATTGATAACAATAACAACAATAACAATGATAGTGTTAATACTTCTAGTAGCAATAACAGTAGTAGTAGAGGTAGTAGTAGTTGTAGTGATAATAATAATAATGATGATGATAATAACAATAATAATAATAATAATAATAATAATAATGATAATAATAATAATAATAATAATGATAATGATAATGATAATAATATTGATAACAATAATAATGAAAAATAAAAACTAATAATTATTAATAAAAAAAAAAAAATAATCATTATTATTATGATGATGATAATAATAATAATAATATTAATGATAATAATAAAGATAATAGTTAACTATGATAATGATAATGATAATGATAATGATAATGATAATAATAATAATAATAATAATAATAATAATAATGATAATGATAATAATAATGATAATGATAATGATAATAATAATGATAACGATAACGATAATAATAATAATAATAATAATAATAATAATGATAATGATAATGATAATGATAATGATATTAATGATAATGATAATGATAATGATAATGATAATGATAATGATAATAATAATAATAATAATAATAATAACAATAAAATATTGATAATATCAATATTGATAACAATAACAACAATAACAATGATAATGTTAATACTTCTAGTAGCAATAACAGTAGTAGTAGAGGTAGTAGTAGTTGTAGTGATAATAATAATAATAATGATAATAATAATAATAATAATAATAATGATAATAATAATAATAATAATAATAATGATAATAATAATAATGATAATAATAATAATAGTAATGATAATGGTAATGATAATGATAATGACAATAGTAATGACAATAAGAAGTGGGAGCAGTATAGCGAATAAGTTTATTTCCAGATGAATTACAGAAGATAACCTCTAACATACACAAGCCGACATAAATCATACATTATACGTAATGAATAATAATAATAATAAAAGTGTAAAGTTTGTAAAGACATTCTGTGTCATGCGTTATTTGTATTAAGTAGTATTATATTTATTTCAGATCTGTAAATCTACCACTACTACTCAAAAAAGGTATTTTTGTAGATTATCATTATTATTATTTTTACCCTAGCTTTATGATTTCACTTTTTCCTCTTTTCAGCACAAATGATATTTCCTTTCTTTCCAGATCATCTCCACTTGATTGCGAATTATGCATCCATTGCATAATCCGAAGGATGGATAATAAGATCACGTACAAAGACCATTCCTGTTGTAATTACTTTTAGTACTTTTATGAATGTCAAGCATGAATGGCGTCTATATAACTTTACCAATTCAGTAGATATAAATATGGCGGATGAGACAGGGAGTAAAATGGAATTATCTTTGTTTTTGCCAATTGTAAGGTCACGATCGCATGCTTAATTAACATTAATCCCGGAATGGAACCATTATTTGTTGTTTCTGTATTGTGCCAATCCGTCAATAATTTTATTTCGAAACTTATTTTCTTCTTCTTCAATATCTTTTTTTATACCCCCCATAAGACGTCTCCTAAGATTAATGTAAATGCTGAAGGCATCCACTAACTTCGTTGGAAGAAATCGCTAACTTTTTCGAGCCGTTTAAAAGATATGAAATTAAACATCCAAAACAGCAACGTTACATTGTCATAGGCTTACAGCCATATTCATATTCAACATGTTTATTCTTCCTTACGCATTCTTGCAGAGGCGCATGTTTGAGTTTCAGTATAAACTTTGTTTAGACGTGAGCTCTCCGGTGGATGTAAACTTTCTTTGTCTCGAGGACAGAGGCGTTGTTTGTTTCACGTTGTTGTTGTTGTGTTGTTGGAGAGCAGGAATGTGAGTACGCAACTAAAGTTTGCAAGTCGGTCTACCCTGCTACCCACGGCAAG
>NC_051395.1:8519044-8524044 GCF_015228065.2 Penaeus monodon
AAAGAGCGAACGAGAGAGAGAGAGAGAGAGAGAGAGAGAGAGAGAGAGAGAGAGAGAGAGAGAGAGAGAGAGAGAGAGAGAGAGAGAGAGAGAGAGAGAGAGAAAGAGAAAGATCTGAGCGCAAAGTGTCTGTATGTTTATTTTCAGGTACGCAATGTGCACCCCATATTCAGTGTACACATATGATCAGGCTTTGTCCCTGTACATGGTCTGCCGTTAGTTGTATCGGAAGCAGTTGGTGATAATCGTTGTGTTGATGATTTGAAAATATATTCATGGATAAATATATTTGTTTTTTTTTTCAGCATATGCGCATCATTATTTCGTTAATGGCAAATTTACCCCGCTCCAAATCCCTCCGCAAATAAACAAATAATATAAATATATGTACATTTTTGTTTTCGAAAAAAAAAAAAACACACTTTCATATCAAATAACCTGACACACATTGAGGATATCCTATACTTGCAACAAAATGGAATTTGAAACACAACACGGAAATGCTGTAACACTGCTTTTGTTTATTTTGTGGGAGGTTGAGCAATAAACCCAACCGCGTTTACACCACAATATATTAATAACGTTTGCTTGTAGATAACTCCGGACGTCCCAAAATGAACTCTGTGAATTTGATTATATGCCTAATGTAATTAACGCACTGGTCCGTCCCTAACAATGCTTATAATAATGTGGCTGAATTTATTAAACTCATTTCTGGGTATGATATGAGGACAGTGTGTATGGACAATGAAGGAAAGATAATTCTGTAATATAAAAAGGTAAATATTTTTTTTACTTCTTATTGTCGCTGTTGTTTTTGTCATCATTGTCATCATTATTATCATTATTAATAATGTTTTCATTAATTTTTATCTATTAATACTTTAGTTATCCTCACTGTCAACAGCATCTTTGTTATTATTACTATCATAATTTATCGTTTATCATTATCATTACCATTAGCATCATTATCATTATCGTTATCATCTTCACTATTTTAGTAATCAAAATAATTAAAATCATTTCCCTCTCATTGTTTATATCATAAATGTTGTATTCATGTTTTTATCAATATTATTATATTACCACAATCATTATCATAATGATATCAGAATTCCATATACCATATCAATGTCAGTATCATATTCACTATTACTGTCTTCATAATCATCATCACTTTTATCGTCATTATTTATTATTATCATTATCGTTATCATCTTTATCACTATTTTAACGATGAAAAGCATTAAAATGATTTCTCTCGTCATTATAATCATAATTCAATTATCATTATGCTCATGATTTTAATTTCAATTATAATTGTTATTATTTTTGTTATGATCATCATTATTATTATTATTATTATTATTATTATTATTATCATTATTATTATTATCATTATCATTATCATTATAATTTTCATTATCATTATCATTATCATTATCATCATCATCACCATCATCATCATCATTATCATCATCATCATCATTTTGTTAATGTTGTTACTAATTCTTATGATCATGGTTTTTATCATTACCATTGTCGTGACGATCGCGATGATTACAATTATGGTCATGATGATGATGGTGATGACGCTGATAATTGATAATGATGATTATTATTTACTATATAATTTACACATTTAACCCCCTAATTAAAAGTGGTACGGGGTAGAAAATTTTGATATTCTATTAATATTGAAGGAATAAATGAACAAAATTATCATTCTTATGATATTTTTTTCCCTCTGTATCTTGTTTACATAATTTTCTTGTTTTATATTTCTCTGATGTCTTATTGTTTTGGATCCAAACAGACATTACCTTTGTACCGTGATTTCACTTTCGAATATATATATATATATATATATATATATATATATATATATATAATAAATAAATAAATAAATAAATAAAATACTACTTCCGTACCCTGGTCTTCTCTCTTGTTTTTGACTGTTGACTTTATTTTTTGTCAACTTCTTTCAGCAACTTTCTACTCATTAAGAAAGTCGACTAGCAATATATATACACATATGTACCTTTTTTCTTGTAGTCTCTCGGAATTATATTAAAAATACTAGCATTATTTTCCCATCTTTCCTTAAATTTCCAGTTTTCCATTTCTCTGTACCAAATGGTATTCTCTGATAAACATCCTTGGTCTTTACCCGATATCGCTCATAACATTAATAAAGCATTGGTGTGTCTTTGCAGGTATTCTGTGTCAGAAAGATAACATGCTTATTTTATTTTTTATTTCTTTTTCCACCTTCAGTATTTATCATCTTATCTGTTATCCCGTTCATCGCCTCCCACGCCTTGGGCTCAAATCATGTTCTTGTAGTGTAATTATTAATGTTATTTCTTTGGCCCGCAATGTCATCTTACCTAATCTAAGTTTAACTCTCCTTTTTACGTGTTATCATATTCAGCATATTCGCGTGCTTTCTTGCACTTCCCTTCGTTGTTCTACTTGCAACGTGTTATCATATTTCATCTCTTTTTGTTTCAAATGCTTTTTAGCCTCTTATTTTCTGATTGCCTTTACACAAATCGTTACGTTTCCTTTAACTTCGTATAAATTCTCCAAACCACAAAACATCTTCAAATTTAAGTTGTCTCTTGCTCTGCCTGCCTTGTTCTCTCTGTCAATATCATTCATGCGTTTGCCAATGTAGCATGTTATTCACACTCTATTTTCTGTATAATATTTTTCACACTATTCAATCCTCTCTCCCAAATTATCTTTTCACATAGACTTTCGTCACTGCATTCCTTACTACACAATAGTGATTTCATTATCCATTTTTTGTCTGTAAACTTGCAGGCATTCAATATAAGTGTTGCCATTTGTATAACTCTGTATTTGATAGTTTTATTCACATGTTTGACATTTTTTTTTTCAAATATTTTTTTAATCAGCTTTCCTCACTTCTTCCTCAAATACTTACCGTCACCTCTTCCATGCCTATCTCCTCAGACTTCAAAACCCTAATATTATATACACACTTTATCATTTTCTAATGCCTTTTTACATTACTTCTGATCTCTTGCTTTAAATCTTTTCTCCTTGAACACTGCTTCAGCACATTTTGGATGCTATAAATCGCTCTTAGATCCATGCTCACTTGCATCTCATTTTCCCTTCCCAGTGTCTTGTTAATTTCTGGTGTGTCTGGAGGTCATCAATAAAAAGGCTGCAGTTTCCGCATACTACAACTACCAGTCTTCTCAAGTAAAGAAAAAATAAAAGCTAACAGCTGAATATGTGTCTCGTTCCCCCAGCCTCCCCCCACAATATCTGATGGATATCCACCTACTTACTATTTGTTTCAAGTTCTTAATTCGAGCCTTGTTTTCCATTTCCCAGCACTTTTGATCGACCTGTTATTAACCATCTTCATCCATTTATGATATACCTCATCATGGGCTTCATATTAGTTATGATAAGGCACAGTGAAATTTCTATGCTATTGTTTTAACCTCTTCCATGATGGCACTGTTAATCAGCAACTGGTCAACTATAACTAAAATTATCTCATACATTCATCAGACTACGGCTATATAAATCATTCTTTATTCATAACATGTTCTTTAATATATACTGCCAGGGCAACTTCAGTTTTCTTTTCAATGACAGCTTTTCCTGAATTCTTTCCTCAATTTTCTTCGTCAATAAAATTTGTGTTGTCTTCCCTATACTTCATCAAATCATTTAGTGAGGTTTGCTCGGTAAATTTACATTGGTGTTATAAGGTAAAGCCTTCCATAATTTTTTTTTTGCAAACAGTGATATTCCTAATTCTACAGTCATTTCCTTTGGTTTGTTCTAGCTAAAGCAATCTTAATCTTGTACTATTCTGAGTTTGTCAAATAAGTACAGATTGGTGTTTGCTTTCCTTTGATGCTTTCAAAATCTGTTAATCTTTTAAAATTGGCCAATGTGTTATAGCGTAACTATTCTTCGATAATTAGGTTATTAGGCCAAAGACTGTAGTCAGTTTATAGTATATACTGCTCCCCTTTAAAAAATAAGTCCAGGGACTGAGTAAATGCATTTATTTTCTTGATAGTAAAATTCTTATTAATGATTATTATGCAAAGTAAAGGATCTTTCAGTTTTAAAACTGTACCTTCAAAATCATGCAGTATACCTATGATTATTTTTTCCAAGATATTGAGCAAGTATGTCGATTGAGTTCATCTTTACCCAAATCCAGCTCTTGTGTTGAACCCTTCTAATGTGTCACTGTGTACTACTCTTGGTGTAAAGAGAATCAACTACATGTGCTAACTCTTTGCAAGAGTTTGTTTCCTTGCAAAGGCCTTTAAAAAATAAATTAAGCTGTGGTGTACCTCTCACTGATGTTTTTTTGCATTTCAAAGTATTCTTACATTTGCTCCACTACTACATTTTGAAAATGTCACTAAACTTCTGATACATCCTGTATGCATATCCACAGGGAATCTTGTTCCTTATATAATTTTGAATTCTCTCATCGCATTTGTGTCATCAGAGATCACTCCCAACTACTCATTGTAATAGGCTTTTATTGTGTCTAATACTGATTGTCTCAACACAGAGTAATGTTTTCTCATCCTAGAGTATTTTACACAACAATGATTATCATACCGTCCTTGGAACAGTGGTTTTGGCCCGCAACCCGCACACTTTGAACATTATCTAGGTTAGGTCATGTTATGTTCTCCAGCTATATCCTTATTGGTTAACAATTGTATCTCGCGACCTAATGTTGAGGCTTGACTGGTAAACAGCAGACAAATCACAGATCATTCTTGGACCAATAATCCATACTTTCCTAGTCCCTGACCTTTTGACAAAATGCCTGGGATCTGTAGATTCTGGACTCTTTACTCTGAACAGCCAGAAAATCGGTTAACAATTGACCTCTTTACCAATGGGGAGGGCCTGAATCTCCTGTAGAACTCTAGCTACAAGCTAAATTCACCGGCAGCACCCAGCTCTCGCAGTGGAAT
>NC_051395.1:8529044-8531544 GCF_015228065.2 Penaeus monodon
CTCTTGTTCAGTCGTCTGTTGCTTCTGCTCCCGGAGCGGAGGTCGAGAGGCCGATGAATGAAGGGAGGAGGCAAGAGGCCGAGAAGTTGTTTTGTTCTATCTATATGCTCATCTAGAAACACACGCGCGCACGCGCACGCACACACACACACACACACACACAAACACACACACACACAAACACACACACACACACACACACACACACACACACACACACACACACACACACACACACACACACACACACACACACACACACACACACACACTCACACACACACACACACATATGCTGTTAGCATTACTATTACTGCTACTCTAGTGTTACTACTACTCTTAATACCAACTCTCAGAAAGAATATTACTATTGTTATCCTTATCTCCTTATCTTATTTTTAAAATCATCATTAGTTTCATTTTATTTTCCTGCCCGACTATCTTTTTTTTTTTTTTTTTTTTTTTTGCTTCAGCTCAGTTCTCTAGTTTCATTTTATTTCCCTGCCCGACTATCTTTTTTTTTTTTTTTTTTTTTTTTTTGCCTCAGCTCAGTTCTCTAGTTTCACTTTATTTTCCTGTCTGGCTATCTTCCTTGCCTCAACTCAGTTCTCTAGTTTCACTTTATTTTCCTGTCTGGCTATCTTTCTTGCCTCAACTCAGTTCTCTAGTTTCACTTTATTTTCCTGCCCGACTATCTTTTTTTTTTGCCTCAGATCAGTTCTCTAGTTTCACTTTATTTTCCTGCTCGACTATCCTTCTTGCCTCAACTCAGACCTCTTGGCTGAGAAAATGAAGACATGTAGTTTCCTTGATAAAAGAAATCGAAAAGAGAAAAACTCTTCGTGTAGAACTATAGACCTCATCAATGAACAAATCCCTTTTGGAGTAAAAACGTAGAAGGATCGAAGATTGGGCTTTCATATGCAAATGACGGTGGAGGCATGGTTCTAAAAATTGTGATTAAGTCTGGCAGAAAGAGTGAGTTAATTCACGTGGGGTCCGACACTCGATCTGGTGGAAAATAATGGGGTCCTGTCCCCCCTCCTCTCTTTCGGCGATTTTTAACAATTGGTTTAAATACTCGATCACTCTTGAAGAATTTCTTTCCATATTTGTCAGTCTTTTTCTTCATTTCTTTTCATATATACATGCATACATAAATACTACACACACACACACACACTTACACACACACACACACACACACAGACATATATATATATATATATATATATATATATATATATATATATATATATATATATATATATATATATATATATATATATATATATATACATACACACATATATGAAAGATGGAATAATGCTATGCCGCATTGATATCGATAAATAACAACCCTTCCTGATCAGGACTTCCGGTATGAAACCGAAGGGCCAGTACTAAATCAACCATGTCACACGACCCACTAAAAGGCGTGTGCAACTAAGATCTCACTAGCTCCATAGACATTACCTATCTACTCGTACTAGTGTAATGATAGCGAAGTTTTATACACACTTCCCGTAGGCACTCGGTGGAAATTGATTTAGCCCTCCGGTTTTCATAAACATAGCTCAGTATATTTAACGCGTGTGTGTACATATATCTCCGTGTATATATGTATATATATGTGTATATGTATATATACACATATAGTTACATATACATACATATCTATCAATCAATCTCTTTCTCTCTCACTCACTCTCTCTCTCTGTAAGAGTCTGTGAACTCTGGTACTGTTGTTGCCTCTTTGCATCAACATAATATATTATCTCCTCAATATCTGATATAATCTTAATAGTTCATACTAGTCATATTTCTCTCACAGATCTTGCTCTTTCAACTTGTATTAATTTGTTTAGACAAATGTAAAGGAAAGTTCACAACTTATTAGAGAATTTACAACTAATATATTAACTGTAAAGTATTATATATAGTAAACATGTAAAGTCAATCACATAAATTTATATGTCAATAATATAACATCTGAGTTCATTATAATCCAATACAATAATTATACCATATTAACTATCCATCTTTTAGTTTTAACAAATAACTTGTCACTTTACTCTAATTGTTAACATACAACTACATAATATAAATTTAAGCAAGCTGTTATTGATTAACCAATGTCAATGCTTAAAATAGACGTAAGCAGTTAATAAAATAATTCCTTTCTTCACATACAATGATTGAAGTCATAAAAATATTTGTAAACAAATTGAAATACAGAAAATAGTGAGAATTATATTTAGGCAAGATGAATTACTTATACCAAGCAATTTAAAATACTAAGTCAATGTCTTTACACAATTACTAACTTAAACTCGAGATTATCTCCATCAAAAGTAAGTGAGTACATTCTGAAAATGGACATAAAATGTCTTGTGCTTAATCAAGCAATCATAATACTGAATTAATATTGCTAAGCCGCAATTAACTCAAGCAAACTTATTCTAGGAAATACTTAATGATTACATACAAAACACAAACT
>NC_051395.1:8566544-8569044 GCF_015228065.2 Penaeus monodon
AAATACATAAAAAAAGTCAGGTGCAATTTATAAAAGTGCATCGTGCCGTTTCCTTCTCAGTACAACAAATACACGTGAATATTATACACGTGTGGTGATAAAAGTTTCATAAAAGTTAACTGAATTGGAAAACTCCCATAATTAACAATTCAGTAAATGAGGAACATGAAATAATTAAGAGAAAAACTAATTTCGTTATTAAAGTAATGTATAAAAACAGCATGGAAAACACAGTAATAATAACTCAGTACTAAAAAGTATTAAAAAGTACTAAAAAGTTGATATACATTTCAAAAGATAAACGAATTTGAGCTTCTAGACATCTCTTTTTAAATATAATTCCAAAAATTGACGATCACACACACACACACACACACACACACACACACACACACACACACACACACACACACACACACACACACACACACACACACACACACACCACACACACACACACACACACACACACACACACACACACACACACACACACACACACACACACTGTCATAATCTTTAAATCATTTGTTTCCCTTCGTAATGCACAATACCCGATACACTTTGGCATTATTATAAGCTTTACAACCGGAGTTACACTAAGTTTAATGAAGAACTGATTTGAAAATGTGAATAAATAATAATGAATACAAATAATGAATAAAAAGAAAATAATGAACAAGTAACAGCGCTAATAAGGATTATCATTGTATTTATTACAATACATAAAAAAAAATAAAATTCTTACGAGTGCTAAATGTGGAAAACAAATCTTAAAAAAATTAAATAGAACAAAGTGATTTACAATTTACGAAATTAACCTCGTAAATGATAAAAGAAAATCCAGACTTATGAAAAACAAATCAACCTCGGCACTCCTTTATATGTGTATAAAAAACATAATATAAGTACATTTGCAAGTGAGTGTCGAGTACTTGCGTGAAAGCCTTATAAGTGCGGAGGATGAGAGTGACATGAAACGTTTACCAATAAATGAATGTTATGTAAAAAACAAAGAGACAGTCGTTTAGTTTTTTTTTTATCTCTCTTTTTTTCACCTCATTCTTTTCGAATTTCCTATCTGGTCTATTTTTCTCTTATTTTACATTTATCACCCCTTGTTTTTTTCATATTTGTGCATACAGTTGTTCTATTTTTCTTTAATTATTTGCTTAGCTTTTATTGTTTATTATCTTCTTATAAACAGGGAAAAGCTATCTGTGCTGTTAATATATATCAGATGTTAAAGAAGTTGTAAATATAATATATAAATACAATGTACAAAATTAGCAAAAAGCTGGGCTAGAGTAATATACCCATACACTCATTTTAGCAAATATAAGAAGAAACACACACACGATATAAAAAAAAAATTTTTTTTTACATCCTGAGGCGTTTCCTGTTCGCTCTCTAACGAACTAATACACGGATATATCATGTACGCTTTACATAAAAGTTTAACAGAGAAAAAAATGATAGCAGAAAAAAAATCGGGAAATTTACATCTTTAAATCATACTGATAGGATTATTATTTTTAATCATATGAAGTAAACACAGAGCCGGAGAGAGAGAAAAATATATATTAGTATCGACGATAACAAAAAAGTAATGTATATATATGAATTGTTATTTTTAAAATGTTATTTACTCACTGCAAAAGTCAACAACAGTACGTGCACGAAAGACTTAAAATGCATTCCTGAAGATTAATGAACTTTTGCCAATAAAAAATAACCGAGGCAGGGGCAAATTATTTTCTATAGTATATAACATAAAATAACAAACCAATAAATGATACTAAAACATTATCGTATATTTTTCCTCATTCACACTAACAGTCATAATGACGATTCCTGTTAATATTAAGGTTCAGGGATTGAGAACAAAGAAAGATCAGCTACAGGCGTAAGATATACTCCAAAGAAACGTATTAAATGTAAACGAAACGAGAATAAAATATGTGGGCAAAAAACATCCAAAATATTGATTGCCACACGTTCGGTTGGCTTCTTTTTCCTTAGCCCGGACAACTTTAATGCATTTCAGGCCGGGCAAAGGCGCTATGAGAAGAGAGCGCTTTCGAGACTGGCAACCGCCCCGCACCTCTTCGGGGAGAAGCTTCTGATTCGGACTGCGACCTCTGATTTCAAATGTGGCCATAAAAAAAGAAAAAAAAAGGAAGAAAAAAGAAGAAAAAAGTCATGGTTCCAAGAGGTTATGAGAGAGTTCTGACCTGCCTCTTCTTGGAGACGTTGGAGAGGGATCATTACAGAAATATTATTGGCAGATATTCGACTAGGCTTCGTTACGTAGATGATGACCCCCCGCCATCGTCCCCAGAAGATCGTGCTTATGTAAAACGCCGACGCAGCCCAACACCTTCAACGGGAAAATCCATTTTGTCGTCGACTGAAAAGTATCAGAAGTAACCTTTCCTGGACGTTCTGATCCATCCGGGTGCAGAAATCCAACTAATAAAGATGACGACATCCCCTACTA
>NC_051395.1:8586544-8589047 GCF_015228065.2 Penaeus monodon
GCGGATTGTGTAATCAGGGAGGTTATTATCAGACATTACAGTTTGTTATTCTGTCGGGGATTATATAAAAATGTGGGGGATAATGTACCCGTGCAGAGGGCTGTGCTGTATAATGGGAAATGAGCCTCTTGGTTGGTGGTTACGTGAGCAGTGGTGACTAAACCTTTAAACAGGGATGTGATATAAGGATGTATATCTATAGCTTTATCTATCTCTAGCTATGTAGGTATATAGATATAGATAACACGCAAGCACATGCGGATATGCTTAAAATTATGCATGTGTATATACAGAGAGAAACAAAGTGAGACATAGAAAGAGAAAGAGATAGACAGAGAAAGACAGAAACACCCCCACCCCCCAAAAAAATTAGTTTAAAGATATAAGTAAACTACACAACGACTTAGAGCTAGAAGTTGAAGCGATAGCGGGTGCGAGGAAGCCGCTCTTGCTGAAGCTCACTGTTCCTCCGTTAAGGCAACGAGGCATTATACAAGAGAATCATGATGTGGACGGACAGGAAGGAGCCGAGGGAGGGGTGGAACGTGGCAAGTGTCACATAAATGTCGTGGTGGTGACACGGGACCTGCGTTGAGGTTGAAACTGTAAAGGGGGGAAGGATAAAGCGAAAAAAGTGAGAGTGAGGAAAGGTCTTATCATCTGAAGCGCCTGGATGGAGCTCCGCCCCGTCTCTCTTTCCTTTTTCTTATCTTTTCTTTTTTGTTTCCTCCAGCTTTCACTCGTTCTTTCTCCCTTTCTCTCTCCATGTTTTCGCCTTGGTTTTTACTCCTTTCTTCTTCTTTTTTTCTGTTTCTCTTAAAACTTATTCTCCCTCTTTTTCTCTGTTTTCTGACGTTTATTTCTCTCCTCACTCTCCTCATCTCTCCCTCCCCGCTCTCTCTCACTCTCTCTTTGTATTTGTTTCTGTTTACCTTTTTAATCGTTTCTCTTATCTAACTTTCCCTAGTTCTCTGTCTGTCTCTTTCTCTTATCTTCCTCTCCAATCCATTACCCCCCCCCCCCCCTTTCTCTCTCTTACCATATCCCGTTTTTTTTTTCGTGCTTCTTTCTCTCCTCTCTCCTTTCACCCTCTTCCTTTTTCTCCTTCCTCCTCTCCCATCTCTCATCCTCTCTCTACCATTCCTCCCTCCCTCTTCGCACGCAACCCTTTCTCTCCCCCTCCCCTCTCCCCTTCCGTGTCTCCCCCCCCTCTCCCTTCCCCTCTCCCCTTCCGTGTCTCCTCCCCCCCCCTTTCCCCTCCCGTCCCTCTCCCCTCGCATAACTGTTGCCTATGGTCTGGCGTGTTCGTGCAGAGCTCACGTGCCACGCCAAACCATGCGTGACCACAATCCCACGACCTTAATCAGTGGTAATACATTTTTCATGGGGTGAGACTGCGAGCGGGACCTGGTGATGAGTGCACGCAGCTAACTCGTGCAATGCTCGTTAAAGCACAGGAGGACCCTCTGCAACAGTCGGGCAAGGAGACACTTGTTTGAATGTACCGAGATAGCTAATTGATGCTTGAATTAGGTAAATCACAACGGAGCAAGAGCACTCGGTAGGGTATTGTATTCCTAACGTAACAACTGCGAGACGTGTGCGATGATGAATTCTTATAGGTTACGGGGTTGAAATGGAATGACTGATGGTATGTCCCTTCACATATGAGGATGAGTAATGTATTGCTGGGAAATTTAAACAAATCAAATATTCATGAGCAAATGTATATTAGGAACACTGAATAATAAATAGGCGTTTTGGAGGAAATGTGGATCGCGTTCATCTAACATATTGGAAATTATCTTAACTGGACAGAGAACGACGCATCCGCACAAAGATATTGGTGTTAATTATAGGGACGATATTTATAAGAGACAAATTGCTCATCATTATCATCATCGCTTTGATCATTATTATAAATTACCTTAAGATCATTATCATCATCACCCGTATCATAATTACCATCTTCGTCTTCGTCTTCATAATCACATCATCACAATAATAATAATAATAATAACAATAATATCAATAATAAAGATAGTGATGATGATAGTAATGGTACCAATAATAATAATCGCAATAATAGTAATGATTCTAATAATCAAATGACGACGATGACGATGATGATGATGATGATGATGATGATGATGATGATGATGATGATGATGATGATGATGATGATGATGATGATGATGATGATGATGATGATGATGATGATGATGATAATGATAATAATAATAGAATATTAATAATGGTGATGATAATAATAATGATAATATCGATGATAATTATAAGGACAATAATAATCATAATATTCATATATTGACAGGAGAAACTAGATACACGAGGGTCTGCACAGACGTACATCCGTTTCGTACCGTAGTGACAGTGCGACTGACTTCTATTGAAAATAAAGTGTTGCCATACATATTCATTACACAGTTCGTCCACTGATACGAGACACAATTCATGCACGTCTCTGCGCCTAAATGGAGTCATC
>NC_051395.1:8589147-8591647 GCF_015228065.2 Penaeus monodon
TGTGAGACGTACCTGTTATCTTCTCCTTTAGATATTAGAGTCGTGGGTTATCAATAGCATCAAACATGTATGAGTTAAGTATGAGCACCAGTGGTCTGTCATCAGGGTGAAATGGGGCAAACCAAATAGGAAATACTTGCACTTCATCATAGCCCATACTACTGGCACTAATTCCAACTCAATTGTGGCATATCATGTCTCCGCATCTAGGAAAAACCGGGAACCACATTGCACTAATTGCCATTCTCCAGGCTTATGTTCTTGCAACAGAGCATAACCTACGCCATACAGGCAAAAAGCATATGTCTAAAGTATGGTCTTGAGCGCTGGGTCAAAATGGGCAAGAATGGGTGGTTGGGATAGGACATTCTTCATACAGCTGAACGCTGCATCATGGTCAGGAGTCCATATGAAGGCATGCTTGAGGCTCATGAGGGGGCATAGAACATCTGCAGAATCGGCAACAGCAGGGATGAACTCGGCCAATTGGATTACCAAGCCCATAAATGATTGGAGGTCTGTCAGGTTAGCTGGCTTTGGAAATTCAGCAATAACACGGACCTTCTTTTCATCAGCTGCAATTACATTCCATGACAGGATATACTAACTTGTCAGCATTCATGGTATTGCTCTGTGCATGGCATCTAATAAGTTTCTGTACTCGCTTTAAATGGGATGCATAGTCCTCATCCCATAGAAGGATGTTGTCTACCACCTTTACACACTACTGCACTCCATTGAGGGCTATGCCACGCCCTCATGCTCATCACCTGTGGCCTCGAAGCCCTTGGGTCCGTGACAAAAGCGGAAGCGACCATAAGGGGTGATGAATGTTAGATATTTATCTTGCTCCTCTAAGGTATCTGCCAATAGCCATATAAGATATCTAAGGTGGAAAAGTACTGTGCCTTTAGGTCGATATGACGTACAGCTACATGAGGCGTCGGTGATGGATGGGCAGGATGGAGCACTTGACTGCTGAGTTTGGTGAGGTCAACAGTTATCCTGACATTGCCTTTAGGCTTAACTACAGCCACCAAGAGGTGACACCATTGTGACAGTTCATCACCTGCAGGATTAATGATGCCCTGAGTCATCATGGAGTCCAACTCTGTCTTGATGTCATCCCGCCAGGTAAGGGTTTGGCGTTTTCCTTTACAAAGATCTTCATAAGGGGTCCACACATCTCCTTTAGCATTGTACCTTGTCAGAAATCTTCCTTTGTTATGGGAGCGTCTGAAAATTCTTGAAGGAAAACCTTTTTTGCCCCATCAGAGGATGCACAGTGGAGGAGGTCGTGGTGGACGTAAAGAGAATCGTTGTGATGGAAGAGGTGGGACTGGCTGGTGGCATGGGGCCTCCTGGGGTGGCACTGAATGGGAAGCAGGCATAATTTTGGAAGTTGTAGTGATTCTTGCTACACCTTTATCCAACCCTATATGGTGACTGTACCATATGTCATGCTGGCATATATTGATCCAAGGACAGTACAGTTCATATGTGAGCCGTCAGGATTATTCAATTCGCAGTCTGTAGAAGTGTCCAGGTCATCTGTTGTTAATCCTAGACTCTAGGAGGGTAATATCCATCACTGTCGTATCAGATCCTGTGTCAGGTGTGTAGTCCACATATGCTGAAGAGTCATCTGAATTCACTAACATTCTAATTGTCAGAGATGCAGGGCTTGCATGGGATTTAGTTTCAACTGCACAGACCTTGGCTATGCTGCGTGAAACTGAGAGAACATTCCTTTGTGGGGGCAGTATTTTCTTTGATGACTGACCATGGCTGGCAAAGTGACCTACCACAGGTACGACAGATGCTAGTAGAAGCAGGACAAATCTTGATATGTGACCTGTATCCACACTGATCACAAAGTTCCTTTGGCTGGGGTCGTGGAGACTGGTGAGAGCAACTGGCGGCTCTGAGGCGGGGTTCTTCACTAATACCCCTAGCAGCTCGCCTCTTTTTCTGCTTATAAGTGGACACTGCACATGTAGCTGGTTCAGTAGATGTAGTTCTTGTGTGGTAGACTTGTCAGCCTCATGAGACCTACACACAGTTATTATTTCATCAAAGGTGGTGTCAGACTTCAGACGTTGTTTGGTCTGAAGCCTTTGATGCTGGAGTACCTGACGAAGACAGGTAATCCAGCAGTATTCCCTGGTCGCAATACACCACAGAGTTCACTCTACTGCACTAAGACCAGTAAATTACTGGGTCACACTGCCGGTTCATCTCTTCACTGTCTTCACTGTCCACGTAATGTCTATCACAGATAAACTAACGTAAATCCTTTGGTTATATATTGATAGGAGATACTAGATACCATGCATATTCATTACACAGTTCGTCCACTGATACGATATACATACATCATAGACACAGATAATAATTATAGTAATAATAATAATAAAAAAATAATAATTAGTTAATAAAAAAATGAAAATGAAAATGAGAATGAGAATGAGAATGAAAATGAAAATGAAAATGAAAATGA
>NC_051395.1:8596647-8599147 GCF_015228065.2 Penaeus monodon
ACCCTTACCTGGGGACACGTGCACAGATTACACCTTCAACTCCAGCAAGATGTGTGCATTCCTAGCACTAGAACTATATATCTTGCATTCATTTGATCAGTTGTCGAATATCTGTCTCCTGCAATCTGACAATTCTCAGGAACAGTTTTACAACCAATTGAAAAATTTCAAAACCTGGCAATGAGACTCATCTTAGGTTGTCCTATCTCCACGAGGATTGTCAACATGCATCAAGAAGTCCATCTCCCGCCACTTGCTGAGAGAATATACTCCAATATTACATACTTCACCATCAAAATTTTTCATTACCCACACCTGTCTCCCCATTTTACTCACATCATTAGGACCTCACTAAATGCAGATGCACCTCGTCCTCTTCTTCGCTCTGGGACTATACGCTTGTCAGGAACATGTGCTCAGATGCCCATACCAGATATCTCCTACACCAGATTCTCAAAGACTGACCTTCCTTAGCTCCAAAAACAAAGAGCCTTGGAAACCATCACAGAACTGTTGTCTTCTCTCAGTGAACTCCACATCACTGTACTGACAGATCCTTGCTGGGAAATAGATGCGCTGTGTTTTCCCTAAGAATGGAACTACCGCAAGGGAGTTGGACAGGCCGTCGACTACCCAATTCAACAGGTTCAAAGTATTGTAAGGCAAATGGAATTCTGAATGATGTAGCTTTGTTATCTACACACACACACACACACACACACACACACACGTTTATATACATGTGTTTAGACAATGCATATATACTGAGGTATATATGTATATATGTATATGTGTATACAAATACACACACACACACACACACACACACACACACACACACACACACACACACACACACACACACACTCAGACACACACACACACTCAAACTCACACACAATTATATACATATATGTATATTTTATATACATATATGTATGTGTATATATGCACACACACACACACACACACACACACACACACACACACACACACACACACACACACACACACAAGAGGTGTATTCATTAAAGATTTCCACTTACCCGGTTCTGCTTATCCTGAGAGGCTGAAATTTCACATGCATAGTAATACTCATGCCTTTAGGGCACATTTTGATTTTCAGTCCTTAAATCATAACATTGCTGTTACAGTAGGACCTGAAGTGACTTCAGAAATCAGTGGCTCATCATCTTGGAAACGTTTGCCCTTCATAAATGACTTCATAGACAGAAAGAGAAAGAAAGAAAGTTAGATGGTGCAAGGTCAGGAAAATAAGGAGGATGAGAAAAGATATCGTAGCCACAGGACACTTCCATCTGGGCAATGTGAGCGTTGTAAGTAGGGGCACTGGCTTGTAGGAGGCAGACACATTCCGCGCCTCTTGGTTTTGATAGTCTCCCGCAATTTCTGTGGCAGTGAAGTGTCGTATGCTCCTGTAATTGTAGTACCTTTAGGACCATACTGGTCCTAAAAGACTGTGAGCATGACCTTGCCTGCCGATGGTGTGACACAAGCCTTTTTGGGGGGTGGTGAGTCAAAGTGCTTCCACTGTTTTCACTTTGCCTTAGCTCCTAGTTCATAGTGATCACAGTTTCATCCTGCATAATTAGTCTATCAAAAAGGCCTGGTTTTCTTGGCACATGACTTGGAACAATGGACTCGTTCCTGCTTCTGGAAAAGTGTGAGTAGCCTGGGAACCCATCGATCTTGCCCACAGGGCCAACAAAAAATCTTGATATCTGGGGCTATCTGACGAACAGGAATACCGTGATCTTCTAAAACGGCATTCTCTACATCAATGGCAGACTGGGGTCGCCCTGGGATCAAGCCTTCCACACCTGAACTTGCGATGCCAATGCTTATTAACGTCATATAATGAAGAATCCTCCCCATAAGTTGCTTTCATTTCGTCAAAGGTCTCCTGTGGCGTGCGGGCATTCAAGTGTAAAAACCTGATCACTGCTCAATATTCATTTGGTTCCCTTTTCACATACTACTGCACATACACCGCTGTTACAGAAAACTTGTTATGAGTTGAGGATTGGAAATCAACACATGGCGTATAGAGATGCATATCATTATGTATAGTACATTTTTAATAAGCGCCCTTCGTAAACACACACACACACACACACACACACACACACACACACACACACACACACACACACACACACACACACACATACACATACACACACACACACACATACACACACACACACACACACACACACACACACACACACACACACACACACACACACACACACACACACACACACACACACACACACACACGCACACACACACAAATACATATATATATACATGTGTGTATGTTTATGTGTATTTGGCCCTTTGTATGTAGGTGTGACTTCATATCCACCCATTATGACCATGTAATTCGTAACCCAGGTATGTGAAAAGGGAAATACATAACTACCCACATATTAATATAAGTATGTACGACAGCAGTTCCAGAAGACGAAAGATA
>NC_051395.1:8607829-8612829 GCF_015228065.2 Penaeus monodon
GCAATCAATAATTTTCCAGAACTTTATCTTTACTGTTTCATTACTAGAAATTTTAATGTACGTACATCTAATATATACCGAAGCTATTTATGACACTTGCACGAAAGAAAACAGGGCAAAACATATCTATCCACATATCACTGAGATAATTAAATGACAGACAACATTGAGTAGACGAATAATGTCGTGTACCTCTGTTTATCATTCCTAAATTTAGAATAAATAGATTATACTCGGTTAACACGCACTTCCGCGATTTATCAGATTCATGTATGCCATATACCACGACAATGTATTCATAGCTAAGCCGGGCACGCAATTCTGTCGTGTGTGAACTTATCAGCCAACTTGACGTATTGCTGCGGCCACACGGTAAATAAGTAGATATTAGACTGCGAGAGATAGATAAATAGATAGATAGATACATAGAAATCACTAGGGGGCAATAGATAGATAGATAGGTTGGTAGAATGGCAGATACATTGACAAACAATCAACCCGACGTTCTGTTGCGGCCACAAGATACATAGCAAAATGATTCATCACTGATGTTCAACAAATGGTGTTCATTGTCAGGAAAAAAAGGTAAGAGAGAAAGTAGCAAAGAAAGAAAGAAAGACTAAACTGTGAACGTAAAGGAATGAGGAAGAGAGAAGAGAAAACTAATATAAGAAATTCGGTTAATTACATAAAATTTTCTGTATTTTCCTTTCCCAACCTATTTCCTAAGCACACACGCACAGACGCTTATGAAATATGTAGTATACTGAAAATGCAGAAAAATACATGTGATTAATTGATCTTTTCGCATTAGTTTTCTCTTCTCTCTTCCTCATTTATTTTGTTTCATATTTTAGTCTTTCATCTTATCATGCACACATACACACACACACACACACACACACACACACACACACACACACACACACACACACACACACACACACACACACACACACACACACACACAATGTATAGGTGTATGTCTTTGTGTGTTTACATAAACAACAAACTTACACTCACTTTTTTTTTTCTATCTAGCTGTAATACTGGATCAACCTCACGTTTGTTTAAATACTGTATTCTACAGCATATGGGTACGTCTGTAAGATCTGGATTTCCTCTCGATAAACCAGCTTTCTTTCTTTCTAACAAGCGATTAGGTCCTTCGATTTTTTTTTTATATACTTGGGTGTTTACGATAACCAAGTCTTGTGCTGGTAATTTCATGTAGGAATTTTACTTATCTAAAAAAATTTCGTCTCTCTCTCTCCTCGCTATGCTTAAAAGGGAATTAAGACAGGGAAATCATCCATTTCCCTATGGGGTTTCCAATTCAACCCCATTATGACTTTTGTAATGGATCTCATGGAGGAGTAGCATACTGGTACTAAAGATATCCCCTTCCAGGCCTCCACCTGCAAAAACACTGCAGAGAGGCTGTGAAATAGGCTTGACACACCTTAAACTGTTGCTCCCTACCTTCCTCCACAAATTTCAACATAGATTTTTTGGAAGATGTACTTGGGCATTACCACATCCTTTCTACTTTTGGGGAGATTCAATGGTCGGCATCACCTCTGGGGGACCTTTGTGCAACCCTTGAAGGGCCCTTTGGGAGTCCTTTTTTTTAAGAGTAGAGCGTTTTACTAAACGGTAACCCCCACACATTTCTAAATTCAACTGGACTTCTCCAATATAATCGTCAACTGGCTCACCTATTCACAGATGAATTTCATTTGGGCAGGTCATGGAAGACTTACGGGAAAGTGAACCCTTTCCAAATTTTTTTGAGTGAATGGTTTTCCAGCCAATAAAGTGAGAGATGGCGACTTAAAACATGCGGACTGGAAATTTTTTTAGATCAACTGCAGATTTCAAGGATCTGTGAATGATTTAAAATGTTTTTCAGATCTGTTAATCCTTCACATCAGAATTCCCTTTGCAGCAGAAGCATCCTTCCGAAAAGTAGGGGACATTACCGTCGCCCTCCGGGTACAGGGTTTTTATAATCCAAAAAGCTGTCAAGAAAGGAAAGCTGCATTAAGGCAATTGAAACGACCCAGAGGTGAAACCTTGATCCTTTAACAAAAAGACTGACCAAAAGCTAGCGAGTGCAAAAGGAGGCTAACGAAACATCGGGGAGACATATGCTCCTAGTTTAACTCGGGCCCCCCCCTTAGCGGGGTATGGGACAAGGCGTAAATCGCGGGGAAAGCACATCACTTCACCACCTGCTTTAAAGTAGGGGGCATAATCATCACAGACAAAAAGATTTTGCAATGAGCTAGCAAAACCCATGGCAGATCTCCTCTGGAGCATTTCACGCCCGTTTTCTCAACTCTTGGGGCTGACAAACGACCCCCCGTGTCGTTCTTCGTGGGACTGCAGCAAAACTCCTACAATTTGGGGCCCTTTTTGCGCAAGATGGACTCTGTTTGCAGTTCTGCCGTAAGATCCCCGGAAGTGCAAATTTTCCCATACCAAATTAATATCACTTACTGGAGAGCTCCTAGAATTTCCCTGTTGGACCTATTCATGGGATCTAAGGGAGGGTAAGTGCCATCCCAGGGGAAAGAGGCTAATCATTTTGTCCCTAAACCTGGAAAGGATGCTTCCCACCAGGAATTACGACCAATTTCTCCACCACTGCATCTGAAAGCTGATGGAGAAAATGAAAATTTCGGGTTTGACATGGCTGCTAAAAAGGAAACATGCTGACCCCATATCATTGGGTTTATCAAGATCGACCACAGTCATTTGTAAGGTTTGGAAACTGCTCTACAGAATTCCTTTGCACAGCGCTCCTTTTAGCAGTCTTCTTTGCCCTAAAAAGGCTTATGATCCCACTTGGAAGCTGGATACTCTTGAGCTGTTACTTTGGGTTTTTAAGGGGAGCATTCCCTCCCTTTCAACAAGCTTCCTTGCTAACGGGAAGTTTAATTTCGAGTGGGAAACGTTTCTCTAACCTGGAAAATCTGCTGGAGTGGTCCACAAGGGGTGTCTTAAAAGTGACCCATTTTTCCATTGATAAATGACATTTTAAAAGGGGATTCCAAGTGCTTCTCATGTATCTGTTGTGGTGACTTTACACTGTGCTGCTTAGGAGGAAACTTTTTGGATGTGCAAGGACACATGCGCTGCAATAAATCGGTTGTACATGGGGAAAATATCTGGGTTCAAGTTTTTTCCCCAATAAGACCATGGTTAACTTTCCACAAAAGAGGAAAAACCATCCTTCCCCCTATTTAGGAGCAAACCCCTCTTTGTCCAAGGGTGAAGTACTTGGGGGCTAATTTTTGACTCAAGATTACATAGGTGCCCCACATCAAACAGTTAAAAAAAAGGCCCACAAAAAACGCTTAGTATTTTGCGGGGTTTTTTCACTTTTCTTGGGGGTGCGACCACACAACCTTCCCGGCTTTTACCGGTGCTTATCTAGTAACTTGATTTGGGTGTGAGGCTTATTCATCTGCAAATCCCCTGTTCTCCGGGTGTTGGGCTCGGTTCATAAAGAGCTCTCAGAATCTGTACTGGGCTTTCAGGTCTTCCCCGTGGAGTCCCTTATCTAGAGTGGGGAAAACCCAAATCTTCATTCACTGGGACTACTAACCTGATTTCTACCGAGACTAAAGGGGGTTTCCCGGATCTCCTACTCCCGACTGTTTTTTAACCCCCCTTTAGGTAGCCGATCCTATAGGGGGAATGAGGATCTTGTGGGAAAACTTTAAATTTAAATCTCCCAAAGGTTCTGGCTGTTGGAATTCCCCCAAATTCCCCCCTTGGACTAATCAAGTCGAGCTGGATTTTTGGGCGGAAATTTGGGAAAAAGGGGGAAAATCCGACAAATCGAGAGAGATTTCTTCAGCATATTTCTAATACCAGGATCAATGCAATATATAAGATGGTTTTAAAGTCTGAAAAAGGTGTGGGCTTGCAGCATGACAGAAGAAAACTACATAGGGGATCTTTCTCTACACCTCAATGTTCCTCAGAGTTACATGCCTCCTTGCACAGTTAAGATGATAGAGATCTTACGACCATTCTATTTTGATATATTTGCGACTTCGTTGCCTTTCAAGCAATCAGAGCTTTAAAACCTCTCATCCGTATGAAAGGGTTTAAGATTGGCTTGCACGAGTCAAAACAAAAGATATCTCTGTGTTGGGTGCCAGCGCATTTGGTATCAGTGGGGAAAAACACTGATAGAAGGCCAAGGGACTGCCTTGTGATGCTGGTTTTTCCCCCCCCACAGCGCTTGAAACCCCATCAGAGTTGCTTCGTGATAAAAAGGAAGAACAATGGGGCGAGAGATTAGAGATGACCTTGGTAATTTGGGTGACTAGCACCATCCCAACCGAAAATGGAATAGCATTAACGACTAGAAACGGCATACAAGCTGACTCTGGCCCATGTGGGTAAAAGTTAGCACTTTGTGAAGGTCTAAAAGCCCTTAACGATCGCACATGTAGTGGCAACATTCTCAAACCAAAATGCATGTACTTGTCTCCCCCATTCACGAAAAATGTATTGATTTTTGTATAGAGGGCCTTTTAGTTTCCTTAGGAACTAATTTTTTAAAAAAATCTAAACATGCTAGTGTTTATGCATAAATTTTTTACACTTTAAACAATATTAATGTTTTGATTTTAAATATATTTAATGTTAGTTGTAAGATATTTATTGATAGATTTTTAAAGTTTTAAATATTTTAATATTTTTATTTAACAAGGCATTCGCCGCTAATGACTTTAGCTGTTGACGCGGCAGATGATTTTAAATAATCAATCAATCTCTCTCTCTCTCTCTCTCTTTCTCTCTCTCTCTCTCTCTCTCTCTCTCTCTCTCTTTCTCTCTCTCTCTCTCTCTCTCTCTCTCTCTCTCTCTCTCTCTCTCTCTCTCTCTCTATATATATATATATATATATATATATATATATATATATATATATATATATATATATATATATAATCGTTTTCATGATGTTTTAACTTGTTTAC
>NC_051395.1:8622365-8624865 GCF_015228065.2 Penaeus monodon
AAACCACCAACCTTCATAGTAATTCGACGATATTTGTTAATCAATTTGGCTGAACTGATTCTTAGCTTACGCGCGAGCTCCATCACTTCAGAAATTATTATTTGATTTGGTTCTAGAATTCGTCCTCCGCATTTTTCTCTCTTGACACAAAGTTTGCGTGTTGCGATATGTCAGTAAAACGATCGTTCTCTTGCTATCCACCCAACACTTTCGCAAACAGAAAGAACCAGATTCTTTATTCCAGTTACAGGGACGCTTTGGCATGATATTAAATAATTAAAATGCGACCGGAGATTCTGCCAGACCAAAGGTACAAATCAATATTTGAAGCGTTTCTGAATCCGGAACTTTCTGATAAGAAAATGTGTTTTTAAACCGATACAAGATGCCTCTTCCATATGGGTGATACTGTTATTTCACGTTCAATAATCTTTCAGAGCATTTACCACACGTCAGTCACACAAACGTTTTTCGATCATATACATGACATGAAATAAAAAAGAATGTTGGCTAGCAAACATTATCATTCACTTGTAATACATGAAAAGTAAAATATTTATTTTCGTTTCATTTTCGGCGAAGAACGATATTTTACTTTAATGATATGGCACACGAAACAGCCATTAAATACCCTTTTTTATGAGTTCGTGAGAATCCTCTTGGTTAGAGAAATATAACACTATTAATATCCGTTTGCTTATATATCTACAATATTCACCTTTACTTGCATAATATATATATATATATATATATATATATATATATATATATATATATATATATATATATAAAATATAATATAAATGCGAGTGTGTGTGTGTGTGTTTGTGTGTGTAAGTGGATACATAAATATATAAGATCATAGAGATATTTACGTGAATATCTACGTCGTGATTATACTTCTTTCCGCTCCTAATCTCTTCATTTTCCTTCACATTTTACCAATAATCAGTACAGTGCCCACTTTACTATGAAAACCACCTTCTGCAATGTGTATTTGTACACATGACGAATGGCACTGAAAATTGTTGCAAATTGAGTTCCGATACTTGGTTCAGCAATCAATAATTTTCCAGAACTTTATCTTTACTGTTTCATTACTAGAAATTTTAATGTACGTACATCTAATATATACCGAAGCTATTTATGACACTTGCACGAAAGAAAACAGGGCAAAACATATCTATCCACATATCACTGAGATAATTAAATGACAGACAACATTGAGTAGACGAATAATGTCGTGTACCTCTGTTTATCATTCCTAAATTTAGAATAAATAGATTATACTCGGTTAACACGCACTTCCGCGATTTATCAGATTCATGTATGCCATATACCACGACAATGTATTCATAGCTAAGCCGGGCACGCAATTCTGTCGTGTGTGAACTTATCAGCCAACTTGACGTATTGCTGCGGCCACACGGTAAATAAGTAGATATTAGACTGCGAGAGATAGATAAATAGATAGATAGATACATAGAAATCACTAGGGGGCAATAGATAGATAGATAGGTTGGTAGAATGGCAGATACATTGACAAACAATCAACCCGACGTTCTGTTGCGGCCACAAGATACATAGCAAAATGATTCATCACTGATGTTCAACAAATGGTGTTCATTGTCAGGAAAAAAAGGTAAGAGAGAAAGTAGCAAAGAAAGAAAGAAAGACTAAACTGTGAACGTAAAGGAATGAGGAAGAGAGAAGAGAAAACTAATATAAGAAATTCGGTTAATTACATAAAATTTTCTGTATTTTCCTTTCCAACCTATTTCCTAAGCACACACGCACAGACGCTTATGAAATATGTAGTATACTGAAAATGCAGAAAAATACATGTGATTAATTGATCTTTTCGCATTAGTTTTCTCTTCTCTCTTCCTCATTTATTTTGTTTCATATTTTAGTCTTTCATCTTATCATGCACACATACACACACACACACACACACACACACACACACACACACACACACACACACACACACACACACACACACACACACACACACACACACACACACACACACAATGTATAGGTGTATGTCTTTGTGTGTTTACATAAACAACAAACTTACACTCACTTTTTTTTTTCTATCTAGCTGTAATACTGGATCAACCTCACGTTTGTTTAAATACTGTATTCTACAGCATATGGGTACGTCTGTAAGATCTGGATTTCCTCTCGATAAACCAGCTTTCTTTCTTTCTAACAAGCGATTAGGTCCTTCGATTTTTTTTTTATATACTTGGGTGTTTACGATAACCAAGTCTTGTGCTGGTAATTTCATGTAGGAATTTTACTTTATCTAAATATATTCGTCTCTCTCTCTCTCTCGCTATGCTTATAAGAGATTAAGAGCAGGGAAAATCATCCGATTTCCCTATGAGGATTCCAAATTCAAGCCCATTATGGGACTTTTGATAATGGATCTCATGGAGGAGTAGCAGTACTGGTACGTCAAGATATTCCCTTCCAGGCCGTCCACCTGCAG
>NC_051395.1:8692948-8697948 GCF_015228065.2 Penaeus monodon
ACACTCACGTCTCACCATCATACAACATAACGTACTGACATGAACATACAGACGAAGACATGATTTCTGCAACCAATGCAGGCAACACGACCCAGATACCATACTCATAAACTTACATTCATTCAAACATCCCCAAACAGTAAAAATATTCATATGCAATACATACACATCCAAGAAAACAAATGAAGGAAATGATGGAGTAGCCATTGTTGTTAAACAAAACATCAGACACCAAATACTAGACACTTTTACCTTAGAACTCATGGCCATTGAAACAGACACTTCTCATGGACCCATTTCCATCGCCACCGCCTACACCCCCTACATAGACCATATATAAACCAACCTGAAATCTTTCAGTTCCTGCGACACAGAAAACCAACACATAATAGGAGACTTCAACGCACACCGCAGACTTTTCAGATACAGAGACCAAAAAGCCGTTGCAAGAGGCCTCGCCTCACTCATCTCCGATGGCAGACTCACCCACCTCAGCCCACACTCACCCACATCCATGCGTGTCAATAGCTCCACCACAGCAGACATAGTTCTCACCAACACACAAGCAAACCTAAACTACCCCATAACCACAGACGGTGTAAGTATCCCCTCCCCGTGATACTTACACTCTCCACCGACCCAGTCATGGTACCCACACCTTCAAGATAGAACCTCATACATGTAAACAGGGAAGGGTTCAAACAAACACTCGGACACACACTCTAGATCTCCATAGACCACCACCTTAATTTTTCTCTCACTCTTATGTTCATCATTTAGCTGTTCGTTTATATGATTAATTTGTTTCTATGACTTATCCTATGGTGCCAGCCACTAACATTTGCCGGCCACTATACCTTGCTCACACTTACCGAGGGAAAGGCCTCGGGATGATGCACATCGCCTCCATATCTCACACAAACTCGTACTCACACGCTACAGCCAAGCAACTCTCACATCATCCTTCACCGTTCACTCATCTCCCACCCCCATGACCAAACTTGTTCTCTGTTTTATGTTTCCTATTACAAGTACAATAATTAAAACCAAACCAAAGAATGCCCCACTGAACCTCGCTCTCGGTTCCTAGGAGCTGGAATGGAGGCAGGCGAGGGTCACGCCTGTATAGGCTGTTATAACGGGACTATTCCCCTTATGATAATCCCTAACAGGAGATAAAAAAGTGCACCATGTTCTAGATTTCATTCACCATGTTCCATTTTATGTTTTGCATATTCTCCTTTCACCATTTTATATGATTTTGTATAATTTTTTTTTTCCACCATGTTCTTTTTTTGTGTTTTATTTTAATTTGCATACCACTATGCAGCACCCCGTCAGGTTTTCCAAACATTTAAAAATAAAAGAGGGACCCACTGAACCTCGCTCGCACCTCATATCAGACGGAAGGGAGCTAGGCGAGGGTCTCACCTGCAACAGGATATCATAGCGGGACCAAATTTAGCTATCATAACACCTAGCAGGCAAAAAAAAGTAAAAGAAAAAACGTGTCCTATCAAACTGACCTGGCTCTACAACGCACTAAACAAATAAAAGCTCTCCAACCCACCACACTGCGATGACAAACCAAAAACTCACCACGCAAGGGTTTCACCCCTCCCCTTTATTGCTCGTTGTTTTGTTTTCAGTTTCAAGGTAGATATCTACCCTTAGCTTCCCTCCTCTCCTTATACTGAGGAATCCTCCTCCCCCCATTTATCTGCACTATCGGTACACCCCTCACCCCCCCCCACACGCACACACACACACACACACGCACACACATTAATAATAATAATAATAATAATAATAATAATAATAATAATAATAATAATAATAATAATAATAATAATAATAATAATAATAATAATAATGATAATAATAATAATAATAATAATAATAATAATAATAATGATAATAATACTTATTATATATATATATATATATATATATATATATATATATATATATATATATATATGTTGAGACAAACTGGCATATGTCTGTGTATATGTATATGTGCATATCCATACATAAATGATCAGCCCTTCTTTTCTAACTTTCATGATTTTTCTTTCCTACACTTTACTTACATATATAATTCCATTTCCAATCTATTCCTTGCGCAATCGGAATCGTTTCCTTCGGCTAATTCCGTTGCTGATCCACACACCATGAAAGAGAGAGAGAGAGAGAGAGAGAGAGAGAGAGAGAGAGAGAGAGAGAGAGAGAGAGAGAGAGAGAGAGAGAGAGAGAGAGAGAGAGGGAGAGGGAGAGACAGAGAGAGAACAGGTATGGCGTGTTCTCGTCAAAAATTTTACCAAACCTCTTTCTGTGTGTGTGTGTGTGGGAAGAGATTAAAGACCCGTCTCATTTACCACAATTCAGTACAGGTGGATTTAACATTTACATTAATTCACTTATTCAGCATTACAACCTTCAACTTAGGGTAAAAGAAGATTTCATAATACCTGGCACTGAACATACATGCGTGAGGGAAGACAGCAAACATCCGTCTGAAGAACGGTTGTGAATATCTGCCGTATTACTTGATCGTCATCTAGCCCGAGATAACAAGATTAGTGTTGGGCCTGTGTGCAAGATCATTCATGGCCATCTACATGTGCAAAAGGTGTTTAGGGACCAGCATGGTGATGGATTTCCTGACAAAAGGTACTGGAGTTCTCTTCTTTTTAACGGTAGGTTCATGTCTGAGCCGCCGTGGTCACAGCATGATACTTAATTGTAGTTTTTCATGTTGTGATGCTCTTGGAGTGAGTACGTGGTAGGGTCCCCAGTTCCTTTCCACGGAGAGTGCCGGTGTTACCTTTTAGGTAATCATTCTCTCTATTTTATCCGGGCTGGGGACTTAATACACGTCACTGCTACAGAAATTGAAGGAGACTATCAAAGTCAAGAGGCGTGGACCTTATGACCTGGCGCCGTCTGACTTTCACCTCTTACCATCCATGGTCATTTTTTGAAGGACAAACATTTCCAAGATGATGATTTCTGAAGTCACTTCCTGGCTTCTAATGCAACCTGCAGATTTCTACAAGCAAGGATTAAACAGTTGATAAAACGATGGGAGATGTTAGTCACTCTTGGTAGCACCTGAAGAGGAAGACTAACTGCACGACGTTTCACTCTTGTATGTCTATAGGAAGTGGGTCAGGAAATGACCGCCCTTCGTGTGTGTGTGTGTGTGTGTGTGTGTGTGTGTGTGTGTGTGTGTGTGTGTGTGTGTGTGTGTGTGTGTGTGTGTGTGTGTGTGCTTGTGTGTGTGCGCGTGTGTGTGTGCACGCACCTGCGTGCGTGTGTGCAAAGCCTTTGTTCATCAGCAAGTCTATATTTGCATCACACACGCAGAAGTATAACAGCAGTTGCGTAAGCCAAAGCAAACAAACAAAATTTCCACGACTCGCGGTTCCATCAAATCCAACAAAAACCACGCACCGAAACGCCTCCCGCATCGTCGCCATCACACCCACTTCCACGGTAACGATCCTGCACCGAGCATCACCATCGCAATTTCAATACCAACTCTGTTATGACATCCATTAACAGAGTTAGTTTTAACACTCCCATATAGTTATTTTAGCTCGTTCGCATCAGATCCATATTTGTCCATAGCGCTTCGTAAATTCCCAACTGCGGCCATCCTTTAACACACAGCGATTTGATCATCGGCTTTTGTTTGATCTCAAAACTTTTCAATTAAAAGAAATGTGTGGTACATTACGAAATATTTTCATGAGGAATTTCTTCCTACGGGTATTTAGGCGAATCAGTTAATAGTATGTATAGTAACTGAAAATAAACGCTTACATTTATTAAATGAAGAAATAACACAGACCCATAAAGCTCACACACACGCACATACACACACGCACACACACATACACAACACATACTCGTACACACACACACACACACACACACACACACACACACACACACACACACACACACACACACACACACACACACACACACACACACACACACACACACACACACACACACACACAGCTATGATTGATTTCAAGATAGGCAAAGATGCAATGCCTTACGACCATACCAACTAAGGTTTCATATGAATGTCGTTTTTCAAATATCTAAATAAAAAAGTGATAATGATTTTTTTATATTCTGAACCATAAAAAGTGCATTTGCTTTGATTATATCAAACTACTACATACTTTAAAAATACATACAGTATTAGAAACAAGCAAGTACAGATACGTGAAATACAACATACTACATATTATTATTTTTCTTGGAATAAACATCGTTTGCCATTTTTTTTCATTCCCATTTATTTTTAATTTCGCTAACAGTTCTTGCCAAAGAAAATACCGTTTTCTCATTTGCATACTATTGTGCACTGTAAATACGGTATTTTGTCCATGTATTTACTATTTTTCCCGTACGTTATAGTGTTACTCTCTTCTAATATACAAGGGTGTATATACAAGGTAAGGTTTCTAGTTTAAAACGTGTGTCGTAATTCCAGAGCCATCTGAAATAATCAGGGTTTCGTATTTAGAATGTTTCGGAACTTAAAACGTTGATAAGGATTTGATAATAGGCTATGTATCTATATTTGTAGAGTATTTTTTTTATTTGTACTTTTTTAATCTGTGGAGAATAAGAAAGAAAATTACTGATTTATCTTTTGATGTCAGGCTATGGGATGCTATATCTTGTAGAACATTCCAAAATATTCAGTGGCAGGAAAAATGAGTCTCATAAAAAAGGCTGAAAAAAGGAAAAGGATATTTTTACTTGCAAATGACTATTTTCTGTCTTTCGTATTTGCACGTAAAATCTCTCCCGCAAGATTTTACCGTATGTAAAAAAAAAATTCCCTCCAGGAATTGACGTGTACATTTTTCCTCTGTGGTTGGAGTCTCTGTACAGCGACACAGAAACATTTATGACTCTCTCTCTCTCTCTCTCTCTCTCTCTCTCTCTCTCTCTCTCTCTCTCTCTCTCTC
>NC_051395.1:8705448-8707948 GCF_015228065.2 Penaeus monodon
ATTAATGTCTAGGTAATAATGTAAAATGGATTGAAAAAAAAGTGAAAATATAAGAAAAAGAAGAAAGGAAAAAAAAGTCAAAATTCTGCCTGAATCGTTACATCCCAAACAAATTACAGTTTTAATTTCAAAAGGCATTTTTCGAGCAGTACATGGCGTACCTTTTAATCGACTCAACACTATAAAATTGTACCTTTTTCGGTGAATGAAAAGAGCAGAATGAGAGTGTGAAGGAACGGCACTACCAATCTCTTTTTAACAAGGGTTAGTGATTAATTTGAAAACGTATTCTTTATTAAATGTGTTGTTTATTAAGATTAGATATTTAGCTAAAGCAAATAGTTAAGTCGTGTTAAGATGAAAAGTAAAAGAGAGAGAGAGAGAGAGAGAGAGAGAGAGAGAGAGAGAGAGAGAGAGAGAGAGAGAGAGAGAGAGAGAGAGAGAGAGAGAGAGAGAGAGAGAGGTGCGGTACTAGCTGGCCCAGATTAGATTTTTTTCTTTCTTAAAAAAAAAGGGAAGTGATTAATTTAAAAACATATTCTTTACCAAACGTGTTCTTTATCAGGATTAGATGTGTAGCAGAAGCAAAAGGAGAAAGCGTGCTCAGATGAACAGAGAGAGAGAGAGAGAGAGAGAGAGAGAGAGAGAGAGAGAGAGAGAGAGAGAGAGAGAGAGAGAGGATGACAGAGACCCAAACACAGAAACAGAGAGACAGAGACAGACACAAGAACACAGAGACGAGGACAGACCCAAACACAGAAACAGAGAGACAGAGAGAGACAAACGGACAGAGAGAGAGAGGGAGAGCAAAGGGAAAAAGTAGGGGAACACAGATAGTTATACAAAGTCCATGATGACTTTAAAATATTCTATTCCTGTGTAACGAACCGATTCCTTTCGAGCACTAATTTCAACGTCACTTATAACCGCTATCATCAACCATTCAGAAAAAGGAGACACCATCATCGGAATATGTAAATCACACTGCCAGAACCCACAGTACAAAGAGAGAGATCTTCCCTGAGAATGTGCATCCAATTTTCCGGGTCAACAGTGTCCTTCGGTTTGTCGGCCTCGTAAAGCATAACGACCACGTGATTACTTATTATTATGGCTTTCGGAATTCGGTATTTTCTCCATTGACTAGTTTCCCTTCGCCCTAAAATATGCTACAAGGAAAATATGTAGGGGCTTCAAGGGCGTGAATAATTTTCCGGTTCAGTGATCATGTCTAAGGGGAATTCCAGCCTCAAAATACCAACAGGAGAAAAGGCGGAAAGTCTATTATATCGTACATCGGACCATAGCTAAGAGGAGTATTTTCTCTCCCTTATCGTAACTATTTTTTTTCCGTTATACAAAAACATCATATATGATATTCTTTGAGTGATCAAAACTGCATAGTCTAATTTTTCTTTTTTATGATATTTTTTGAAATACGCACACTGTGAGATTACTCCCTTCCTATATTAATGGACACACACACAATATAATTACAACACCAATTACTGGTACTATAAAGCTGTCGGCAGATGAATGAAAAAAAAATTTAGACGACAATAATGCCATAGTTACACGCACGAGTTAGCGTTGGAAGTAACAGGGCGACGAGGCAATAGGCAATTAATTCTGCAGAGATTTCAGATACAATGGCTCCCTCATTACGAGAACACGGAGATTACCAGCTCTCGTGGAAAGCCTCCTACTGTGTCTAGCCGCGCATGTATTACTCTCTTTGTGTTGTAAAAGGGGGGAGGGGGGGCAGCGAAAAAAAAGAAAAGACGCTAATGGAAGGAGCGATGGTATTTTCAGTTCCTTGGACGCGCCCTGTGCTGCTTAATATAAAATGTGTGTGTGTGTGTGTGTGTGTGTGTGTGTGTGTGTGTGTGTGTGTGTGTGTGTGTGTGTGTGTGTGTGTGTGTGTGTGTGTGTGTGTGTGTGTGTGTGTGTGTGTGTGTGTGTGGGTGGATGGATCTGTCGGTGTGGGTGTTTGTAAGCGTAGGAGTAAATGTCCAAGCGTTTGGACTTTTAAGTATACAATTACAATTGTGAATGGCATCCAGTTTTCCTCACACAGTACGCTGTATGCTTTTCAATTTATCACCATTCGTATGTCATTTGCTCGTGATCTATACAACTCCAATGGCATAAGTGCCAACGCGGGAACAGTATTTTCAAGCACTTCAAGTAATTTGTTATATTTATATCGTGAAACTTCGCTAATACTTCAGATTTTATGCTTAAAGCCAGGCTTTGGCAAGGTTGCTGAACCAAAAATCAATTTCTTTTTATGCACAGTAACATATTTGGAACATAATTTTGACTACCTTGTTATTGACTTACGATTCACGCGACGAAAATAGTATTGTAATGAAAGATCAAGAGAGAGAGAAAAAAAAAGAAAGCAAGAAATTACCGTTGTTTTTTATGAAAGAAAAAAAAAGGATATGATATTTCCAAAAAGACTAATCTATATCAGTTGTTCTTGACATTTTTCTTC
>NC_051395.1:8730448-8742948 GCF_015228065.2 Penaeus monodon
CCGCTCTAAATTGCCAAGAAAATCATGGAAATCCATGATCGCCAACGTCCTTGTAGGACAGGGCACTTGAAAGAAGAACCTGAAGTCACTGTTTCATTTACTATGAGTATTGAATATTTGTACATCGTCCCTATTCTTTTTATTTATAGTCTTTGTTAGTTTGGTTAATTCTATTTTTCCCTGTTTGACGATATTTTCATGACCCTACATTTAATTTCTACCGAGAACGTGCTGTAGCTTTGCTTGACGTTCTTACCTCCTACTTCAAGTGCAGCTTCCTTTATTATGTCTTTGAACTGTTTGTTGATTTGTTTAATGTTCTGTTGCTCTGGTCTTCAAGTTCGCTAAATTTGGCTGCGTTTTTCGTATGAGTTTGTTCCTTTCCCTTCTGAGGTGTAAATCAATTTAGCCTCTGACCATTATATGGTTACTGACAATATTTACTTTATTAATAACTTCCATTGCGCCTATTTGAAATTATGAAGTCAATATCGTTTTTGATGTCAGATGGCGACTTCCATGTCTATTTCCGCTCTAGACTTTTTCGATCATAATTTATAATTTTGAATGATCGAGCCTCCGCAAAATTGATTAGCATTTGTCCCCTCTCATTCCTAGCACTTATACCGTGATTCCCTACTACAGTTTCTCCTTCTGTCTTTTTACCTATTTTGGCATTAAAATCTCCCATAATTATTGTGAAATTGGTGTTTGCTTTCTCGCTGGTTAAATGAACATCTTCATAGAAGCTCTCTATTTCTTCATCACTGTGGCTGCAGGTTGGAGCATAGACTTGAACAATCTTTAAATTATACCTATTGTTGTTATATTGTTACTGAAGCCACTGTTTCGCTAATACTATAGAATTCCACGATGTTCTTTTCTAAATGTTTGTGAACTAAGAAACCTACCCCTAATTCCTTAAGTAATGTTTGCTACCTTGGGGTTTTCTTCTCCAATAGAGCACGTCTCCATCATTTAGTATCATCTTTTCTTCGCCTAGTCTTCTAACCTCACAAAGTCCTACAAATTCCCATTTATTGAAAGAGAGTTCCTCAAGTAATGCTAGTAAGTCGGATTCAGTTCTCCTTTTCCTTATATTAAATGTGCAAAGGTTCATCAATGCGGGCGGTCTGTTTTTAACAGGGGATTCTTAGCACCCTCTGAGTCCACAGTCCAGTGGCATGTTCCGTGTCGGTCTCAATTCAACCCCGATGAAATGGGAGGGTTGACGGCAGGAAGGGCATCCGGTCGTAAAAACGTGCCAAACCGTAGTGAAGATGCGGATACAAAGAGTGGAGGAAGAAAATCCGCTCCGGCGACCCCGACTAAGGATTAAAGCCAGAAGAAGAAGAAGAAGAAGAAGAAGAAGAAGAAGAAGAAGAAGAAGAAATTCTTAGCACCCTCTGCTTCGGAGCGATCCTGATTGCCGCCGCAACCAGGGGCTCTTTCGCCTCCGGTGCATGAGAGCCATTCCTCTGTTTGTGCAGTTGTTTTTTTGGTTGAGAGGTAGGTAGCCGAGTTACCCTCCACCTACTGGCTTAGGTGTATCTTGGTGGGAGGGGGAGTAGTTTAGCCGGGACGCCACTGATAAGCCCCTCCAGCAGGGTTGGCCCTGTCTAGTGTGGACTTCTGAGCATACATTGTGCGTGTGTGTGTGTGCACGTGTGTGTTTGTGCGTGCGTGTGTGTGTGTGTTTACGTGTGTGTGTGTGTGAGCGTGTGTGTGTGTGCGTGTGTGTTTATGTGTGCGTGTGTGTTTATGTGTGTGTGTGTTTATGTGTGTGTGTGTGTGTGTGTGTGTGTGTGTGTGTGTGTGTGTGTGTGTTGTGCAAACTTTTCTCTTTCTGTTTATTTCCTTCCATGCATTTTTTGAGTTAATGCGTAATATTGACGCGATCTTCCTACTTGATATATCGTCTTTTTGTCTTTTGCATATTATAAAAGTCTGTTTAAAATGCAATCTTGTGCATTTCATCATAAATTGGCCTCTAACGCGGTTTACCACTATTGCGCCACTGAAGGTAGCATCCCCTTGCCTAAGATGCTGCTCACTCACCTATTCGTTCCAAAACATTAATCATTTTACCATAATGCATCTGTAAATCACAAAGGCGGTGTGAGTTTTTGCTCTCAGTTTGCTTACAAGACAATACACTAATTGGCAACGTAATATTCTTAAGTCGCTTTTCACTCTGTAATTAGTTCGTCTTACTGGAAGATGAGGAAACTTCAACAGAGGGCGCCTGAGCACCGACAAGATTCATAAACACTGCACGAGGCTCAGAGAATATCAAAGGCACATTTCGGACGCGTGGAAGCAGTGAAGCGGGGCATAGGACGCGATCCAGCCAGCGCGTCTGGCCCGTCGCGTCGCTCACCCACGTAAAGGTGTCACCCTGAAGAAGGCACACGTATGTATATATATGTGTGTGTGTGTGTGTGTGTGTGTGTGTGTGTGTGTGTGTGTGTGTGTGTGTGTGTGTGTGTGTGTGTGTGTATGCGCGTGTGTGTGCGTGTGTGTGTGTGTGTGTGTGTGTTGTGTGTGTGTGTGTGTGTGTGTGTGTGTGTGTGTGTGTGTGTGTGTGTGTGTGTATACGTCGTAAATAAGATGTATATTAATCTGTAAAGTCAAATTATAATTACACCTGTTACGATTATTAGGTTTCACTGCCACCACCAGTTCTTTCTATGGGTGAAACTGGAAACCTTACAACTAATATGTAAGCATGTGACTCAACGGTTATTAGGGTGTCTAACTAACCTTGAAGGGCAACTTAAAAAGTTCTACACACACACACACACACACACACACACACACACACACACACACACACACACATATATATATACATATATTTATATATATATATATATATATATATATATATATATATATATATGTGTGTGTGTGTGTGTGTGTGTGTGTGTGTGTGTGTGTGTGTGTGTGTGTGTGCGTATAAATTTATACATACATATGTGTGTGTGTGTGTGAGTGCGTATAAATTTATACATACGTATATATATATATATATATATATATATATATATATATATATATATATATATATATATATAATAAACTGCACCCTGGGGCTCCCTTGAACAAGGATAGCACCCTATTAGCTCCCTATACCTGGGTTGCGGTGAAACTGTCGGCAGCAGGGCAGTGGATATCTGGTGAAAACACCTTCAGTTCTACTGATTACTGGTTTCACAAATAATATGTCTGGCGTATTACAGTGTAACTGTTTTAAAGCGGCAGAGATAGTTCCCCCTATTTAGTTGGAGACTGCGAGTTGAGAAGGGACCCGGGGGGTTTCCCACTAAACTTTTTTTTTCTCCTGAAAACCTCTACCCCAATGTTTGAAAACAGAAATGAAAATTCATCCCACATGGTCGCGTGGGTTATAAAGGGGGCGTTATTCAGGGGGAAACCCGGCGACATGTTAAATTCATCGGGAAGCAAAGAAATAAAAAAATTGTCCAATTAAGAACACATTAAAATCGGAAGGGGAACGAAGGGGAAAAAAGAGGGGGGGAAATACAGTTGTCGAAACAAAAGGATAGATACAACTTTAAAATATAGGAATAAGTGAGACCTTTTGGGAAAGTAATGGAATTTTAAAACTAAAGAAAAAAAGACAGTTTTTTCTGGAAAAGAAGAAAAAAAATTTTAAGCCCCGGAGTTGCTATGATTCTCACGAAAAAAAAATGGAATGCACTTTTGGGTACAGCCCAATAAATGATCTCTTTTTAAAAGTCAGAATACAAGAAAAACCTCATAAATTAGTATTATAAATGCTGCGCCCCAAACCCAAACATTAAAAGTATGAAGAAATGAATTTTTTTAAAACCCCCAAAACTTAGACCCAACCCCCAAACAGAAGAAAAAGTAATCAGGGGAGCCCTCAACCCCAAGTAAAAAATTATCTAAAAATGACCCCTGCGGAAATTGGGCCTGGGATATAAATGAAAGGGGTAAGGTTTTTTAAATTTCTGTAGTACAAAAAATCTAGTTATACCCAATAATTTTCCAACACCCCCAAGCCCTTTGTACACGGGGTTTCCCCAACAAAAGAACAGCAACCAAATTTGACTACTTTGTGCGAACCAAAAAGGGGAAAATTTTGCATAAAAAATGCCAAGACAAGACCGGTTTCCGACGAACATGCCACCAACTAAAACTATCGATTTTAAAAAATAAGACTAAAAAAGATGGGGCGCCCAACACCCCCTCAAAAGCTCGACTAAAAACTCTTGATAACAATTACAGAATTACGTGTCAAAAAATTTTTAATACTCAATCAATGTGAAGATGATAAAACCAAATATTTGTGGGAAAAAGGAAAAGAATTTTTGCTGAGTGCTGCAAAAAAAAATACCCCCCCCCCCAAAAAAAAAAAAAAAAATTCCCCCCTGGACTGAAAAAACCAAATGAAATTGAAAAAAGAAGACCTAAAATAAAAGGGTATCAAAACCCATTAAAAAAGAAATTAAAAAAAACAAAAAAAAAAAAATTTCAAAGTTTATTGCGAAAGAAAAAGGAAAAATATTTAATGAACATGCCAAAATTTTGAAAACGTTCTATAAATAAGACAACTAAAAAATTTAAAAAAAGGTACAAACATCACACAAAAATTAACCAAAAAAATGGACACTATCAAACTGAAGGGGGATTGTTTTTGTGATGGAAAGAATCAAAGATAGATGAATCAATATTTTCCCAATAACAAAAAGAATAAAGATCTAACAAAAACATTAATTAGACCAATGACGCAAAGTGAACACCCCCCATGCTAGCGAAGTTATAAAACCCAAAAAGAAGAAAAGAAAACAAGAGCCCGGGAATAGATGAAATAACAGCAAAAAATCAAATGCGGCGAAAGTGTTGAATACTTTCAAACCTGTACAAAAATATGGAAAAAAAGAAAAAGGCGAAGACTGGGTAAATCAGTCTTTTCTCCATACTAAAAAAGTGACGCACTCAATGCAAAAAAACAGGGCAGTTTTCATTAAAAGTCCAGCACAAAATTTTTTTGAAAATTATTGCTGAAAGAAAGAGTTGAAGTTTAAAAAAAAATTTTCCGAACAACGGTTTTCGCCCTGGAAAAGGGACCCAAAAAAATTCTAAATTTAAAAATTGATCATAAGAAAAACAAGAACATCAAAAAAACTAACTTTGGGTTTTATCGATTAGTGAAAACTTTTGATACGTTTATCCGATCCCCGGGAAAAATATGAACGTATGAATTTCCAAAAAACTATCAATAATAAAAAAACCCTGTATACCAACAACAACGCTTTAAAAACCCCTTATGGGTTTAAAAGAATGGTTTTTTGAAATCAAAAGGGTCGACAGGGGTTCTTCTGTTCCGCACCTCTTTTCATATATTCTGAAACAATTATGAAGGGGCTCTAAGAATTTTTAAGGGAAATGAATGTTTGGAGGATACAAAAAATCAAATCTAAGTACGCCGATGAAATTTGATTGCCGCAGTAAATTTAAATACAAAACTACTAATAAAATTAGAGAAACAAGGAAAAGGCTGGCTTGTTTCTTTAAGCCAAGAAAAAAAATCATGAAAAATGAACATATTCAAACAATAGAATGATTGGGAAAAAATTTATAGAGTTCACTTTCTTGGGGCTGTTTTTAAATAAAACATTGTGATTCACGGAGATAAAAAGAAGAATTGCCCTTTTCCAAAACGCCCCAAATTTTCAAAAACATTGGGTAGACCCAAGCATTTCTTTCAGACAAAGCGAGGGTTTTTGAACTCATTAGTTTTCCCAAATTTCTCAAGGTCTGAATGTTTGGGCTGAAATAGATAGAAAGAAAAAACAATAGTTTTGAAATGTGGGTTACAGACGGGTGCTGGTATTAGCTGGACAGAGAAAAGACAATGTGAATGCTGAAAAAAAAATTTTAAAGACCGGCGTTTTACATCTGAAAGGGGAAAATAAGGGTTTATTGGGCATGAGAGAGAATAAAATATTTAGAAAAACTTGCGAAGGGATGGTATAGGAACAGAGGAAAAGGGAAAACCCAAGACAAGACTGAGGACAACATCAAAAATATTTCGGGGTGTCGATGGTACAAGTAAAAAAAAGGTAAGTCGGTTTAGTGGCGAAAGGGTGGTGGAGAGGTCCCCGGCTGCTCAAACATGAGCATACCCTTATTGAAATGTATAAATATATTATATATAATATATATATATAATATATATATTAAAAAATATTAAAATTTTATGTACACACACACGCACACACAACACACACACACACACACAACATTTATATATATATTTTATTTATATTAAATATTATATTTTATAATATAGAGAGAGAGGGAGAGAGAGGAGAGAGAGAAGACAGAGAGGAGAGAGAAGAAGAGATAAGGGAGAGAGAGAGGATATTTAAAATAATACAAACACACAACACACACACAAAACAAAACCACACACCAACACACACACACACCCACACACCACATATATATAATATATAATTTTTATAAATATATATATATATAAAATATAATATACATATATGCATTAATATTAATATAATATAATAAATATATAATAATATATTATTAATTTTAATACATATATATATATAAAATAATATATATATAATTTTTTATATATATATATAATATGTGTGTGTGTGTGTTGTGTGTGGGGTGTGTGGTGTGTGTGTGTGTGTTTGTTGTTGTGTTTTTGGGTGTGTATGGTGTGTGTGTATGTTGTGTGTGTGTGTGTGTGTGTGTGTGTGTGTGTGTTGTGTGTGTGTTTGTGTGTGTGTGTGTTTTGGTGGCGTGTGGATGTTATGTATTTTGTTATATAATATTTATAATATTTTATTATATAATATTATATATTTTAATATATATATGCATATATGTTTTATTATGCAGATATATAAATATTATATATATTTATATATATATATATAATTTTTTTTTATATTTTTATATATATATTATATATATTGTTGTGTGTGTTTGGGTGGTGTGTGTGGGGTTTTGGGGGGGGGGGGGGTGAGTGTGGGGGGGGGGGTGTGGGGTGTGGTGTTTTTGGCAGATATAATAAAATAATAATATATTATATATATAATATAATATATATTGTTGTGGTGTGTGTGTGTGTGTTGTGTGTGTGTGTGTGTGTGTGTGTGTGGTGGTGTGTGGTTTTTTTGACATTAGAAATAGCATTTGTATCATGAAAATCATGATGGTATAGAAATGATAATGATAAAGATATAATAGTGGTACTAATAATGATAATGACGATTTATATAATGACAATAATGTTAAAATAAGTATAGTAATAATAAAGAGGGTATTGACGATGACAATAGCAATAAGATAATAATATCATTAATAATAATGATAACAATAATAATAATAATAATAATAATAATAATAATAACAATAAAAGGATGATAGTAGTGATAATAACAATAATAATAATAATAATAATAATAATAATAATAATAATAATAATAATGGTAATAATAATGATAATAGTAATAATGATAATGATAATGATAATGATAATGATAATGATAATGATAATGATTATGATAATAATAATAATAATAATAATGATAATATTGATAATAATAATGATCATAATGTTGATAATAGTGGTAATAATAATAATACAACAATAACAATATAACAATACAACAATAATACAACAATAATTACAGTAATATGATGATTATTTTAACAATAATAATACCATTAATAACCACAACAACAATAATAATAATAATAATAATAGTAATGACAATAATAATAATAATAATAATAATAATAATAATAATAATAATAATAATAATAATAATGATAATAACAATAATAATAATAATAACAATAAAATGATGATAATAGTGGTAATAATAATAATAACAGATATAATAATAATATAATAACAATGATCATGATCATAGTAATAATTATCATCGTAACAAAAATAATAAAAACGTACAAAGCACAAAACATCAGTGAAGGTTTCAGGCAATTACAACCTTCCATCAGACAGGCAAGACTTTATATTTACTGGGACTAGTGTGTGTAAAAGAGCTATCTATGCAAAGATGCTTTTACAGATGAAAAGGTGCAGATGGTTGAATCAAAATCAATGATATAATGTAGATGTTTCTCTGTTATGCCTTGCAACATTTCTTACGAGTGTTGAGTGAATTGAAGCAAAAAAATATAATATCAGATATTATACAACACATGGAAATTTATTTCAAAATGAAATACAAGTTAAACAAGGTAACTGCACCGGTCTTCTACGCAATATCAAATACTCACCGACGATCAATGAATGTGCAGTGTGACGCCCATCTCATATTGCATACTTCTTGGCAGAAAAGACTCAAATGTCATTAGTGCAACATCAGTGGGATTTAAAGTTTCCAGGGACGAGAGTCTCATTTCAATATAACTTTAAGTTCTGACTTAATACCCACTTATTACCCCGTTGAATAGCTAAGTCTACATTTTAACATATCAGATGGGAGAAGTAATATTAGCTGATTAATTGTGTCCTTATTGAATCAAAGAACAGCCTAAAGTTTTCTTAATTCATTGAAGATGAAAGCTGGTGCGCAGGAAACTTTGATATGTACGGATGAAAGAATGATGTTTCATAATCAGTTTTGTAATAATGAGAGGCCAAGAAATAAATGACCACGAAGAAAATTCTCATCACAAAATTATTAAAATCACCATCGTCATCACCACCACGATCGTGACGTTTTGAAAATTATCACTTATATACATGGAACTATTTCAATCGCCATCACCATTATCACCTTCACTACCATAAAAATAATAAAACCAATAATACGTTACATAATTATCGCCATGATCATTACTCAGAAATAATGATATTACATCATCAGGTCCTGTCACCGGGTTTCATTAGGCAAACCCACGGGGATTCCTCTCATCAAGTCCCGCCCACACTGATGCAAGGGAGAGATTTGCAATTTAATGTGAAGGATCAATCGGTTATTACTGATATTATTGGCATTACTGACATTTATGTTCATAATGGAATAATTTTTTTTTTTTTATCATCTACAGAGGGAAAAAATGAAATATATAGAGAGAAGGATGTTGAGAAGTAAGCGTTGAGGATTTTTTTTTTATTATTATTATTGTTATTACTATTGGTATTATTGTTCTTGCTCTTGCCGTTGTTTTCACTATTATCATGATTATTTTGATTGTTATCAATGTTTCCAATAATGTTATCAATGTTATCTTTTTATCATCATTAACATCATCATGCTTTTCATTATCATCATGATCATGATCATCCTCATCATCAATATCGTCATCAACAGCAATATAATCATCTTCACTATCATTGCTATTGTTAGTATTGCAGAGTTGATGGTTCTGCTAAAGTTAATCTGTTGTGATGATGATGATAATAATAATAAAGATGATGATAACAATGATGATGATAATGATAATGTTGACAATGATGAGGATGATGATGATTTCGATGATGATGATGACGATGATGATAATGATAATAATGATTATGATGATGGTGAAGAGAGTGACAATGATGATTCCGGAACTTGCACAATCATTTAAAGTTTAAATAAACAATAGAAGCCATTGTAATCAAGAAGCAGAAACATTAAAATTCGTAATGCGATTTTATATCATATCATATCATATCAGGCTTTATCTTCCGATTTTGTTCACAAACCCTTAATTCCACTTACTTCAAAATGAACCTCAGGTCTTTGCCGGGCATAAGATCGAGAGAAAAAGTACCTTTATTACACTTAAAAGATAGCGTATCATTATAAGCTATGAAAATTCTCCGTGACTAAGCAGAGCATGATAATGAGGTCGTCATTTTGGTTCATCACCCATAAATGTCTGCAGGGAATGTGAGCCTTACGGGCCTCCGCAGATAAGAATTCTATAACAAGGGGAGAGGAAAAGAATATAACCATATTGTTTACGAACGTTCTATAATAATATTTTGATGAAATATGTATAAATATTACTCCTTTGGTTCCTTTCCTCATTACGGAAGGTTTTTACAATTCCAGTCTTTTTATTTTGTTCGGTTTCACTGAGGATAATTGCATGCTTATGCCACTTTTGCTTTGTTCATTCATTGTTGTATTTCATCCTAGGTCAGTACAATAGCAACGTTTTTCTCGACCATCATCGCAGCTAACTGTTTTAATATATATATATATATATATATATATATATATATATATATATATATATATATATATATATATACACAAACACACACAAATAGATATATAGGATAGGTAGATAGATATAGCTAAGATAACATTTTCATTGTAAGTTTAAATGAAACTCCAACACCCATTCAGAAGTGACACATGTCAACTTTTCTTTGTATTTCCTCTTCTGGGCAGCTCCCACAAGAGGTCGCCACGATGGATCATCCGTTTCCATCTCGCCCTGTCCTCAGCGTCTTCTTAAGTCACACCAACCACTTGTTTCTTTTCCTTGAACGTATCCACAAATCTCACTTTTACATTTATGCTTTGGCTCCTTCCTGGACGCTTTCTTTTCAACATTCTTCTCTCTGTATACTTCAAAATTCTCTTTTGCAGGTGATAATTTTTTTCTTTTTCATTCCAGTATTGTTTTGTGTATTAGTTTATTCTGAAATGTAATTCTGTGCCCAATTTGCTTACTTTATTCCAAATAACCTTATTTCATGTGTTTCTGTTCTTATATCATATCGTGTTTCTTACAGGCGTATGTTTAATGAAATTATATGGTGCAAACCAGTTCCCAACAGTGTTTACATAATAGAAACCGTGTTTTTTGTTTTGTTTTTGTTTTTCTGTTCCCAGTAAGCAATTTTTTACATGCCATTTTAATAGGAAGAGTAATCTTTTGTCATGTCTTTTAGTGATAGTTTAAAGTTACCAATTTTGTGGCAAAGTATTTTGTGTCCCCCGTATGTATCCCACAATATCATTAAGTATACGGCCTTTAAAGCCATTTAATTCATGTCTATAAGTGTCTGAACATCCTGCTTATCCTTTGTCGTTCATTGTGATATTATGCAGTAGGTTGAAATAGCTAATGTTACTCTCCCTATCGCCATTTATCATTGACTCTCATCCATTTGTCATGGTCACGGTTTCTTGCCAGGTGGAAGCCGTGCTTGCTCCATTTATCATTTCTCACTGAAGCTTTTACAATTACTTGCTCTGAGCTATTTCAAAGGGACTATTAGAAACCTCCTGAAAGAAAAAGAAAGTGTAATTTCGGAGATAATATTGTTTTTTTTTTTTTTTTTTAATCTATCTAAATCGTATAACTAGTTTATATTAAAATTAACTATGCGCGCGCGCGCGCACACACACACACACACACACACACACACACACACACACACACACACACACACACACACACACACACACATACACACACACACACACACATGTCTATATATGTGTATGCATGTGCATGTGTGTAGTTGTGTATAATGTAGGAGTATGTATACATGTCATATGCATAGGAGCATTTGTAAAGGGTGAACAGCTATGTCTGCACTAGGTGTACATGCGCATAAATGAAATCGGTGTATAAAATATAAACATATAAACACCTATATGCACTTCAGATACTCAAGCCCATGCCCAGGGGAGTATTCCCTGGTGTAGTGAGCAGGCCAGTGCGTTGCTGCTCATTAGTCCACACTAGACAGGGCCAACCCTGCTGGAGGGGCTTATCAGTGGGATCCTGGCTAAACTACTCCCCCTCCCATCAAGATACACCTGAGCCGGGTGTAGTAGGTGGGGGTAACTCGGCTGTCTTCCTCTCAATCAAAATCCATGACATTCCCCGGAGGCGAAGGAGCTGCTGGTTACAGCGGCGATCAGGATCGCTCTGGAGCAGAGGGTGCTAAAAATCTCCGGCTAAAGACGGGTCTCCCCACGTTGATGAACCTTTGCACATACACTATAAATACTATGAAAATTGAATCCGACTTACTAGCATTACATGAGGAACTCTCTTTCATTAAATGGGATGTTGTAGGACTCTGTGAGGTTAGAAGACTAGGCGAAGAACAAAAGAAACTAAATGATGGACACGTACTCTATTGGAGAGGTAAATCCCAAGGTAGCAAGCAGGAATTAGGGGTAGGATTCTTAGTTCACAAACGTTTAGAAAAGAATATTGTGGAATTCTATGGTATAAGCGAAAGAGTGGCTTCAGTAACAACAAAATTAACAATAGGTACAACTTAAAGATTGTTCAAGTCTATGCTCCAACCTGCAGCCACTGTGATGAAGAAATAGAGCTTCCATGAAGATGCTCATTTAGCCGCCAGCGAGAGAGCAAAGAGCCATTTCACAATAATTATCGTTTTTAATACTAAAATAGGTAAAATGACAGAAGGAGAAACCGTAGTGGGGAATCACGGAATAGGCACTAGGAATGAGAGG
>NC_051395.1:8754295-8779295 GCF_015228065.2 Penaeus monodon
TTTTTTTTTTTTCTAAAAGGGGAAAAAAAAAATTTGGGGAAAAGGATTAATATTTTTTAAAAAATTTTTCGCCCGACATATAAAAAACGAGCAAAAAAGAAAGGGAAATCAAGAAAAGTAAGCGTGTGTGGTGGCTTTTCCAATACGATTCGGACCAAAAAAAAAGATGCGGTTTTTTTACTCTTTTCCGGGTCTTAATTTTGAACCAGTTCCCCCCCGTATTTCACATTTCCTGCTTTAAAGTCTTTGGAAAATAAAAAAAATAAATAAAAATGAACAAAATATTCTCATTTTTAATACATTAGTCATTATGTTTAGTTCCCTTGATATTTAAGGCCATTTTTATGAGAGTGTTTCATATTTTTCATTAAATTAAATCTTTTTTGGAATGGGTTTTTGGTATTATGTATAGTTTTTTTTCCCACATCTTTGAAAAGTAGTGTTTGGTTTGGATTGATCATTTTTCATATTACTGTGAAATAAAGTCAATACGGGGCCCCAAGGTTCAGTTACTTTCCGGGTTATTTTGTTTATTACTATAGCCCCAAAATAGAATGTCATCAAACACTTCTAAAATATGATAAAAATGACTTTGGGGGAAAACACTTGGTGAAAATATAAAAATGTAGGAAAAACTGATGTTTGGGAAATTTTTTTAAAAATTACGTGATAAATTTGATCACTAAACTTTAAATTGTAATGAAACATTACCTAATCACCACTAAATTTCAAAACTAAAATAAATACGTTATTCCCAAAATAATTTTAAAACAAAATGACATTCTACTACTCCCGCTCTATCTATTATTCTTGAAAGCGCCACTCGGGTTTGGGGAAGACTTCGAAAATTTTCCGGGGCGCAGAAGGCCCTTTTCCCCCTTGGGGCCACAAAGCTCTTTAAAAAATTCCTCCCCCTTCTTAGGGCAGCAATGCGAGCCATGAGCTCAATTTATGGTAGGGACGGGATGACATTATACCGCCTGGGGTAGGAGGTTTATAAAAAATTTAAGTAAAGGGGAAAAAAAAAAAAAATAAATAAAAATAAACAATAAAAAAAAAGTCAGATCTTTTTCTTCCTTTTTTTCAAAACCCTTTGAAGAAAAAAAATTACACTCTACTATGTTTTAAATCGCTTGTGAAGGGGTTTTAGTGATTTTGAAAAACTAAAGCTGAGGGTTAGTTTTCAGTCTGTTTAAAATGCGCAGTAAAACTCCTGAAAAAATTCCCCGATATTGCTGTTAATTTTCCCTGACCACCGGGAGACTTACACGCAGAATGTAAATGAAAGTAAGGTTTTGAAAAAGGTGCAAATTTGAATTTACGTTTTTTCCCCGCAGTTCTAAATTAATAAATGATAGAAAGCAATTGTGGTATTTAAATGATGTAAAAAGGCTCATAAATGATTGATAAAAAAACGAGAAAGAGGGATTGTTTTCCCTTCCGTCTTTTCCCCCTTCGGTTTTTTTTAAATTTTCTTTCAATTGGATGTTTTTTTGCATAAAATGTTTAGCGAAGTAAGGGGAAAACCCTGGCTGAAAATGATGTACATTAAGTCATGCCGTTTTGAAAAACATAGGGGGGGTTTGGGGAAATCGAAATTTTTTAATTAATTCACTTGCGGGATAAATTATCTTCCATACCTATTTTAAATGCAATGCAGGGGTTTTGGGGCATGGCAGGTCCATTTTTTTCCTGCGGCCAGCTCTTTTCAACCGACTGGATACCCTTAAAACCGATTCAAAGTGGGGCGGAAAGGACTACTATTTTTTTAAAACGCCCTGCTCTTAGTGCGCTGATCATATACAAACTGTCCTGTAAGCCCAATTTGGATATGGGCAAAACTTTTACATTTGAATTTACCCTCCCCTTTTTCCCGAATTTCGAGTGATAAAGAGTGTTGGAGGGAAAAAAATTATGATTTTTTCAGTGACAATATTTGTTTATTCGGGAAGGGATACCTTTTCTAATCAAAATTTTAATTTTAATTCGACTTTCACTGTTCAAGGTTAGTAGGGAATACTACCGTTTTTTACTAAAAAGATAAACCTCAAAATGCCCCTGAAAAGGCTTTAAACAATATGCAAAACCAATTCGGGGCCATTCCTCCCCTTCACGGCCTCTCCGCACTCACTCCCTCGACTTCATGACTGATTTTTTTTCGCTGGTATCTACCCTTTAAATTTAATTATCTCCGCAAGAGTTTTTCTCATCCGCTCCGTCTCTTCCCCCTCTTCATGATGTAAATCCCGGCTATTATTTCGAAAACATTTTAAAAAACCAAAATTATCCGTCAATCATTCGTTAAGGATATGATCAAGAGTTCAAACCTTCCCCGGGTTATAATCATATTCCCTTGTTCGGCAAAGGCCCGTTGGTGCCCCTAAATAACAACAACGCCTTCCCTCCTTTCATTGACTTTCTGTGTCACATGATTGCCACGGCTCTTCGGCGTGGGTGACTGCCGGGGCGATTTCTCTTTTGGGTTAGATACTGCGATTGCCTTTTTTATATTTTACATGTACGCAGCCCCGCCAAAAAATGTGTGATAATATATCATGTACTACAACTATATGTGTGTTGGGGTGTGTTGTGTGTGTTTGGTGTGTGTGTGTGTGTGGTGTGTGTGTGTGGTGTGGTGCCACAATTTATAGAAACTATAATGTGTATGTATATATGTATATATATAATAATATATATATATATATATATAATTAATATATATTTAAAATATATTTTATATATATATATTATTATTAATATTTTATATATATATATATATGTGTTGTGGGGTTGTATAATATAAATAAAATATAAATTTTGGTGTGTGTGTGTACACACATAAACACTACCCACACACACACAAAACATGGATATTTATATATATATTATTATATATATTATATATTAATAATATATATATATAATTTGGTTGTGTGTGGTGTGTGTGGTGTTGTGTGGTTTTTTTATTTATTATATATATATTTATATATATATATATATTATATTAAAATTATATATATATCCACACAAAAACCCCCACCCCACACACCACACACACACACACACACACACACCACATATATTATATTATATATATATATATAATATTATATTATATTATATATATATATATGTATGTTGTGTATGCTTTACATATACCACTGTTTTATATATATATATATATATTTATTTATATATATATTATATATATATATATATATATTTTAATATTATATATTATATATATTATATTATATATCACATATAATATATACAAAATATATAATTATAATATATATATATATAATTATTATATAAATATAACATAGATTATAGTATTCATTTATATATATATATAAACAAAGATTTATTTATTTATTTCATATATTACATAAAAAATAAAACCTATGGTTGTTTTTTTATATATATATATATATAGATATATTATTATATTATTATATATATATATATATATATATATATATTTTAATTTAACATTATTTTGCATATAAAATATAATATATATATTATATATTTATATTATATATTTATATATAATTTATATTATATGTGTGGTGTTGGTGTGTGTGTGTGTGTGTGTGTGTGTATGTATGAGTATATATTTTGTGTTTTTTGAATATAGGTAAAAAGCCCACAATGCACAGACAATTTTTTAAAAAACGAGACAACAGTTTGTAATCCTCCGGGATTCCTCTTCAGGTCTGAAGGGGAAAGGGAAAGGGGAGGGGTTATAAAAAGAGAGAGAGGAGAGGCAACGCGGTGGGCAGGAGAGGACAGGTGAAAAGGGGAAGCGAAGGTAAGTCAGATCAAATCGAAGAATAGGTGGTCTTAAAGCGAAAGGATGCCCCCCATAAGAGGAAGGCAAGGGATGTGGGAAGCGAGGAGACACTGCAGGAAAAAGCCGCTTTCAAGGGAAAAAGGCAGCGCTTGTTAAGGAAAATTCCCCCGTCGCGGGTTGGAATCAGCGAGAGGGAAGATGAAACATATATAACTATGTGTGTTGTGTATCTTTTTGTTATGTCTATATATATATATATATAAATATATATATAATAATATAATTTAATATATATATATATTAATAAATATTATGCATAAAATGCGTATGCCCGTTTTTTTTGCATATATGTATATATGTATTTTAGTCACTATTTATGTATTGATTATATATATAATTTTAATATATTTTATATATATATATATATTATATTATAAATATGTTATATATATATTTATTTTATTATAAAATTTTATTAAAATTAATAATATATATATAATTTATATATATTATATAAAATCTTTTTTCCATATATTATATATATATTATTTTTTATTTTTTTATTTAATATTTTTTTTTTTTATATGTAAAGTTAATATAAAATACTATTAAAAGTTTATGAAAATTAATATATATATATTATTTTATTATATATAATATATATATTATTTATATGTATTTATTATATTATATATATATAATTAATTATATATTAATATAATATAATATATTTACATGATACACACACACCACACACACCTACACAATGCAACACCCACACACACACACACACACACACACACACCACACAACACAACAACCAAAAACCACACACACGCACACCCACCCACACAACCCCCACACACACACACACAAACCAAATGTGTATATTAAATTTTAAAATATTTATATTGTGTGTGTGTATGTGTGTGGTATGCAAAAAGGGTAATAGACAAAAAGGGTTCCCAGATTCCAAAAGTTCCAAAAATGTCCATCTGGATATTCCTAGGGACTACCCCACTATGGGGAGAGTGGGTTGGACTTATGATGCCAAAGGGAGTACGGGGAGAGGATTTAATTCAGCTGAAATAGCAGGCAAAAGATGTGATTTTAAGAGAGATATTTTAACTCTTCCGTTACCCGAAGGAAAAACCCTTCGTAAATCCTTTGATAACCATGACTATACTGGTTTTAAAAGACAAACACCAAGACTGATACGATACTTTTAAACTCCAAGAAGATTAGTTTTTTTGTTTTACTTTTTATCATACATAACTGGAGCTTTGCACTTATACTTGAAAAGCCCATTTGGTGTTTTTTCCGCCAAAAATAGTATAAACAACATCATGGGAAAAAATAAAATTTTAAGAAGCAAAAAATTATTGTGAGTGCACAAAGCTTCACCAGATAAAGAAAATTTAAACGAAAACTTTACTATATCTCTTATCCTGCTGTGAAGAATGATTAAGAAATTTAAAAGAAATTCCACTCGAGACCAAAAAAATGAATTTTGACTCCCGGGCTGTTGGAAAAAGTGCAGGCGACCTTTTAATCGCGGCAAGAGCGAAAATCTGATTTTCTATTGTATAAAAAATACGTCTATTTAAAAAATGATGACGCCCCAAAACATTTATTTTTTCAGGTTTCCTTAGTTATAGCCAAACAAAACATATCTACATCAAATAGATAAATTTAAAGGATAAAAAAGACTTCTAGTCGGAAGTTTGAAGAGTCATGGTGCATAAAAAGCATACATAATACATATTCCAACATACATACATATATATACATATGTACATAGTAAATGATAAAAGAGTGCGTTTGTGTGGTTTTTTTGGGGTGTGTGTTGTGTGGTGTTGTGTGTGTGTGTGTGGCGCGCGCGCGCGCGTGTATATTATTAAATCTTCAAGTTGCATTTGTGTGTGAGTATGTGTGTTTTTTATATGTATGTATATCTATCTACTATATATATATGTTTGTGGGGTGTGTTTTTTTGTGTCTGTGTTTTTGTGTGTGTGGTGTTTTGTGTGTGTTGGTGCATATTTTATTAAAGATATACAAATCAATTGAATGAATTATACCTTTTTTTCTTCTTAATTCTTTTTGTTCATCCGTGGGTCACCAGTGCCAAATGTATCTCTGTCTTTGTCATGATACAAAGTTACAGTAGGGGCGGGCCCGGGGGCAGATGATGTGGGAAAAAAGCAGCGCCAACGTGGGTCCCCGCCTTCTCCACTCAATAATGTAACAGATTGGCAAAAAACCCCTGAAAGCTGGGAAACCTTTCACTGTTGCTGGCTGCGGGATGAAGTTGAAGAAAAATGACGAACCCCCTAAAGGACCCAACCAAGCTTTCTCCACCGACTTTACCCCTGGGTAACTTGGAAGTACACTATCACTACCACAGCATACATATACAATATGTGTGTGTGTGTGTGTGTGTGTATTTGGTACCACACATCACACACACCACACACACACACACCACACACACACCACACCACACCACACACACACACCAAAATTAAATAATATACACATACACACCACCACACATATATATGGTGTGTGTGGGGTGTGAATGTATTATACATTATGTTATATTATATATATATATATATATATATATTATATATATATATATATATAATATATATATATATATATATATATTGGCGTGACACGCCCGCGAATTTTGCAAAAATTTGGGAAAACCAACCTAGATATAGTAGTGGATGTTCTACGTAGAATATGGTGGGAAAAACCCAACAATGATTCCAAATAAACTACCCCCCTGGGGAGAGACATGGGTCAGCCCCCCATTTTTTAAGAAACCGGGTAAACTACATGAGTAAAGTGTACAAAAACGGAATAAAAGGGCACACAAATTGTTTTGTATGATCCGCTCCGAACAGCATTCAAAGGGAGGGGGGCGCGATCTCATCCCCGCCACTGCAAAACCCAAAACAAAACATTAGATGGGTAGAATTTTAAACCCTATTGGAGTAGATCATGGAGTATTAATGGCTATATTAAACGGGAAAAAACGGACAGTATTCTCGTGAGATTTTAAAGAGGGGAATATGCAGTGTTTAGGTTTTTTGCAAGTTAAAGGCCCAGTGTGGTGACTTTATGAAAGATCAGAAAAAAACTTCTTTTCTGGTCAAAAAAAAAAAATGGCCTGTCCCTGGCAAAAAAAAATAAAAACCATGTTTAAAAACTCCTATAATTTAAACACAATTTTTTTCCCTAGTTGGGATATTAAGGACCAAAAAAATTTTTTCTACTCTTATGAAATTTTTAGGAAAAAAAGAAATTATTGCGGGGAATACTTAAGTTAAAGGCTAGAAAGAATGGGAAACTTAAAAAAACTCCACTAATATATAATTAAAAAACATATGATTGCTGAAAGGAAAAAATTGGCCATCAAATCCTTGTTTAATTTTCATCTGGACAACGATATACAGGTAGTTCAGGTGATAGGGGGAAAAAAAACAAATTGCTAGTTTGATTTTCAAGAAATCAACACTCTAAAATTATCCTTTTCTGACCAGACCATGATAAAAAAATTATCCCTAAAAAAAAGAATAAAAGGTAAATGCCCCCAATTTAAACACGGGTATTAAAGACTAAAAAAAGGAAAGAAAATTTTAAACAAAAATTTTTTTTAAAAATCTACCAAGACTTCTAGCAGATATTGCCCCTTTTTTTTTGGGGTGTCTTCACATTGAGAATACCCAAAGCACAGCTGTTAAAAAACCGACAATAAGAAAAAAAATCTTCAAGCTGCTTCCACCCAAGCTAAAAGATACTACAAAAAAGGGAAAATTTTAAAACAGAACACCTTGCAATTGAACTAGTAAAAATTTTTTACAAAAGGAAGTAGAAAGCAAAAAAGAGTTTGGGGCAGGGGAAAGTGATGAAATTAAGTTTCAGTTGGGGAAACCAAAAAGATAGGAGAGATTACTGGGCAACGACCTTTTTTCCCCCTAAAGTTACACAGCGAAACACACCTCCACAAGACCGAAGATTCCGTTTTTATTGGGAAGAAAAAAATTTTCGAGAACTTTTTGATGATGAACAAAGCCCCAAAGTCAGTCCCGGAAAAACTGTCCCAACTGGGGTTTGTCAGTTCTGAGCAGAATTTCGGTGGGTCCCCCAAAAGAAATAATTGGGGAAAAAAAGCAGGGCCTGATGGAGTAAAAATCAAATGCTCAGGCCGTAAAGAAAAGGTATTGATCTCATCAGGAATTTCCTAAAAATTTTATCATGAAACCCCAATCCTAAAAAAAATTAAAATTTTATTCATTGCTCTACCAGAACACTTGAGTGTTCACAATTTTTACAATCATTTTGTCATATGTTCTTATAACTTTCTGGCAATCATTTTTAGAATATAAAGCAGACAACTCCTACTCGAAATAGCAGAGCCCCATTCGGGTTTTATAAAAAGATAAATTTATAAAAAAATGATCTTCGTCTGCAAGCTTGCCGAAGAGCGATCAACAAAAAAAAACATCTACTTGGTTTTCATTGCTATCAAAAAGCTTTTGATAAAGTACAGCCTTAGAACTGTCCAAAGTCCCGGAAATCCGGAAAGATGAAAAAGATATGAGACTAATTCAATCATATAAAAAATTAAACATATCCGCAGAACAACTAACTGGCCCCCCATAAAAAAAGGGGGGTTTGTCGACAGGTTGTATGATTCACCTTGGCCCTTTAAACTCTTCGTTATGCAATATACTGGCCTCTAAGTTTTTTTAATGTTGCTGTGGAAACCAGAAAAACGTTTGCCTCCATACCAATAGTAAAAAAAAAAAAAAAGCATGGAAAATGGAAATCAAACATTTCCCTCCTTCGTTATTTAGGAGCCTTGTCACTCAGTTTCCGTTGCAAGAAGGAAATCGACGCAAAATCTACTAGCATTCCCAAAAACCCCGGAACACCCTAAAAGATCGCAAGCTCTCAAAAAAATAAAAACCCACCATTAAAACCTTCGTATGGTGACTCTCCCATATGCAAAAGTGTGGTTCTACCCCTTACCCCGACCGAGTGTCCAATTAGGAGATCCTAAAAAAAGTCAACAGGGACGCGATTTCTAAATTTCCCAGCACGAAAACTCAATACCCCGACAGCAAAAACAATTAAAAACCATAGCCTAGGCGATAAAATAGGACAAAAACTCGAGAAACCCGAAAAAGAAACCCCCTTTTTGACATTTTTAAATAACACCCCCTTCGATACCTCGGGCCCAGAACCCGACAACAGGAACAGGGCCCCAAATTTTTTTGTCAAACACCGCATCGGTATCGCACAAAAAAAAAGAAAAAAAAAGAGAAAAACAGTGTGATAATAAGGGAAAAAAGAAGAAACACAGAATAACAAAAATACACACACACAAAACTATATATATTTTTTAAAATATATTTATATTATTATAAAATATAATATAAATAAAAATATATATAACGTACACACATACATATACCATGTTTGTGTGTGTGATTTGAATGAACGCACACGCATACACACATATGTGTGGTATGCGTGTTGTGTGTTGTGGTGTGTTGTGGTGTGTTGTGTGTCTGTGTCTGATTTCAATAAACGCGAGCATACACACCCACCCCACACCACACACACAACACAAAACACAAACAACACACACACCCACACACACACACACCAATATTTATATATAATATATATTTTATATATAAAATTTAATAATATATAATATAAATATTGTGTGTGTTGTGTGTGTGGTGGTGTGTGTGTATGTCTGGTGTGTGTTGTGTGGGGGTGTGGATATATAATATTTATATATATTATATTATAATTATATTATATAATAAATATAATTAATGTGTTGGTTTGTTTTTTGGTGTGTGTGTGGTGGGGTTTTGTGTGGGGGGTGGCGTGGTTGTGTGTGGGGTTGTGGGTGTGGTTAAAATATAAAAGTATATAATATATATATATAATAATATATTAAAAATTATATTTCATTATATAATATATTATATATATATATTATATTATAAAATTATATTATATAACATATTTACTAAAATATACAATATAATATAGATAGATGATGTAAAAGATAGTAGATAGATTATAGATTCTGTATTTTTTGGTGTTGTGTGGGGTTTGCGTGCGGCTGGGTGTTTTGGTGTGTGTGTGTGTGGTGGTTGTGTGTGGGGGTTTGTGGTGTGTGTGTGCTGTGGTGTGTGTGTTGTGTGGTGGGTGGTGTGGTTGTGTGTGGTGTGGTGTGTGTGGTGTGTGTGGTTGGTGTTGTGTGTGTGTGGTGTGTTTGCGTGCGTGCGGTGGCGTGTTGTGGGGTGTGGGGTGAGTTGTGTGTGTGTGGGGTGTGTGTTGTGTGGTTTTTTGTGTGTGTGTTTGTGCCGCGCGCGCGGCATGGGGGTGTGTGTGTGTGTTTTGTGGTGTGTGGTGTGTGTGTTTTTTGTGCTGCGTGCGTGCGTGTGTGGTGTGTGTGGGGTGTGCGTGCGTTGCAAAAACACCCCGAAAGCAAATGAAATCATTAAAATAATTGCGATCATTTGCTGACAACTGCTTTTTGTCATATATGCCCAACACATACACACGATAATATTTCTAAAATATTTTACAATAGACGATTTTAATCGCAATTTTTTTTAAATTTTCAAAAAATTATTAGCAAAAAACAAATTTATTTTTGAATTGCCTTTCAGAAGGGAACGTTAATGAAAATCTCAGCGTTTTCCTTTTCATTCGCCAATAATTTTTTTATAATAAAAATATGAATAAAAAAACACACTCTGAATACTATTAATATCATTGGTGATGATTGTAGCATTTTTTGTATTTGGATATAGACAAACACTCACACGCACAAAACACAAGCAATAAAAAAACAGACAACCACCACAACCAAGCTTCCCTTTTTTCGTGTGCGTATCATTACCAAGATGCGACTTACTGTGCGGGCTGTTTTAAGTTCTTGCCATGGTTAATTTTTTTTGTTATTGTTATCTTATTATTGCTTTTGTTATTTTTATTGTTATCATTAATTATTATTATTTTTGTTATTGTTATTTTTTTTTTGTATTTCATTTTTTCATTATTATACTACTACTACACTATACTACTACTTATACTACTAATACTCTACTACTACTACTTTTAAACCTACTACTACTACACACACAAAACTACTATACTTTTAAACTAACACTTCTATACTCACTTTTAAATATGATTATGATTAGACTTTATCATTATCTTATTAAAATATCGTCCTAGTGGAGGGGAGCGTGCGGGTGGGCCACAAAGGGCCCTTTGCCCCCAGCGCGCGAATCCTGCCCAAGGTCCCAGACAAAGGACCAGTTTATATGTATTGTCCCTTGCTGTGATTATTATCTTTAGGGTTCCTGGTGTTATTACTACATATATATGTTATATCATGCGCCCGGGGCGCGCGCGTTGTGGTGTGTGTGTGTGTGTTGTGTGTGTGTGTGTGTGGGGTTTGGTGTGTGTGGTGTTGTGTGGTGTGTGTGTGTGGTGACTTTTAATTATTCATCTCATCACCATCATCACCCTGAATCGACCCCACTGCAACTAGGCTTTCTGCCAATTTTTTCCGTTTTTTGTCTTGTGTTTTTTTTTTCCATCTTCCCCCCAAAATTTTCCCGTTTTTTTTTTTTTTTTTTCATCCATCTTGTTTTTATCTGGCTCTTGGCATTTTTTTTTAATATATATAATATATATATAATATATATATTTTATATATATATTTATATATAAAATTATTATATATATATTATTAAATATATATATAGCCCTTTTCTGTTACTTTCTTTGTCCATCTTCGTCCCTGTCTCCTGCCTCTGACTTTGTGACCTGCCCAAATCTTTTTTTTCTTTTTTTCTTTTTGATGCTCCAAAGTATACCTTCTTTTTTGTCTTTCTCTCACCCACGTCGCCCTCTTCATCTCTTAGGCTAATTCTCAGCACAACCTCAAGTCCTCTCCAAAATTTGGGTTGTATCCATTTTTCTGACCCTGGGTAAAAACTGAAAGGACGCATTGGTTAAAGCTTTTTTTTTTAAAACAAAATGACAAGGGCCTCATAGTATCTAGGGTCTGCCGAAGGCCTCCACCCCTAGACTGTGCCTCGCAAAATTTCCTTTTCGCTAGATTTGTTTCTGTATGAATTGCCCTGGGGTTAATTACGGGTCCCCTCCCTAGCGCTTCCCCAGCATGTTCTTTTAAATTTTAAATTTCTGTTGTTGAGCATGATCCTAAGTCCGGCTTTAGACTTTCTCTTTTTAAATCGTTTATTAGTTGCTGTTTTTCACTTGCGTTTCGCAAAAAGAAACTATCTCTGAAAAACCTTAGAGTTTAGGATATGTCTCCTATTTTGATCCCCTTTCCGTTCCTTCTAGCTTCTTGAATTTTCCTAAAGGGAAAGAGTTTTGTGAGATGGATCGTCCGTTTTAAACCTTTTTTAATTTGGGTATTTATCGGTTTCCGTGTAAAAAGCTTGAGGGTTTGCTGCCTGTTCTCTAGGTGGTTAGAATCCAGACTGTAAGATAGAGTTGTGATGATTTTTGGACAGTTTGTAATTGAAGGAGGGGTTTGGGTTCGGGTTTGTATTTTAATCTTTTCTATCCCCTTTTTATGTATCAAAAAAATTGTTTTCATTTTTCCCGGCTTTTTTGGGAATTTTTCCCTTGAGATCATTTGCTAAAAAAAATTGGCTGTTTCACTGTTGCAATTCCCCTGTCAAATTTGTTCTATACAATTTTCCCTCTTCACCTGGTTTTCGCCTGGGCTCTTCAAGCCTTTAAGCCCTTTATATCTTCTGTTGAATGTTTGGGACGTTCTATTACCGCGTTCGCTTCTATCCTGACTGTTCATTTGAGTTTTATGGTTTCCCATGAAATCTTCCACTACTTTTACATTTTATTTTTATTATATGTACTTTCTTTTGGTTTTTTTACTGCATACAAATGATTTCTCATATTTTAAGCCCTCCTTTTCCTGTTAGTGGACTGAGATCACTGTTTCATTTATTATTTGGAAAGGAATTTCCGTAATCTTTTCTTTTTTTTTATTTATATCCTTGTTATTTCTGTAATTGTCCCTGTTTTTAGGGTACTTTTATGACCCTAAAAGTTTTTGTATAAGCTTTTAGTTTCTATTGGCAAATTGCTGGGCTTTTTCTTGACGTTCTTACCCCCTACTTCAAAGCCAAATTTTCTTAATTTGTCATTGAAAATTTTTTTGTTATTTGGTAGTTTGAGATCTTCGTCGCTGAGAATGATTCGTTTTAATGTTTTTTCTAATTCTGTCGTTTTGGTCTTCAAATTACTAAATTTGGGCTGCGGTTTGGTTTTGTTCCTTCCCCTTCTGAGGTGTAATTTTTTAATTTGGCCCCGACCATTCTATGGTCGCTGCCAACATTTACTTTATTAATAAAATTCCACATTTTTTTCTATATGGTGCCTATTTGAAATTATGAAGTCAAAATTTGTTTTTGATGTCAGATGGCGACATCCATGTCCACTTCCGCTCTTTTCTTTTTTGAAGAAAAAGTATTCATGAATTTTATGATCGATCTCCGCAAAATCACTACCATTTGCCCCCCCCTTCCTGTCCATTCCGTGTTCCCCACTACGGTTTTTTCCTTCTGTCATTTTACCTATTTTAGTATTAAAAACGTAAATTGTGAAATGGCTCTTTGCTCTCTCGCTGGCGGCTAAATGAGCTCTTCATGGAACTTATTTCTTATCACAGTGGCGCGGTTTGGGGGCTAGACTTGAACAATCTTTTTAAATTGTACCTATTTTTAATTTTGTTGTTACTCCACTCTTTCGGGGGCTTATACATAGATTCCCAATATTCTTTTCTAAACGTTTTGTGAACTAAGAATCCTACCCCCTAATCCTGCTTGCTACCTTGGATTTACCTCTCCATAGAGTACGTGTCCATCATTTAGTTTCTTTTTGTTCTTCGCCTAGTCTTCTAACCTCACGAGTCCTACAACCTCCCATTTTAATGAAGAAGAGTTCCCATTTAATGCTAGTATGAAGTCGGATTCAATTTTTCAATATTTTATAGTGGTATGTGCAAAGGTTCATCAACGTGGGGATACCCTCTTTAGCCGGAGATTTTTTAGCACCTCTTCTCCAGAGCGGATCCTGATCGCCGCTGTACCACAGCTCCTTCGCCTCCGGGATGTCATAGGATTTTTGATTGAGAGGGAAGACAGCCGAGTTACCCCCACCTACTACCCCGCTCAGGTGTAATCGTGATGGAGGGGGTATTTTTTAGCCAGGATCCCACTATAAGCCCCTCCAGCCGGGTTGTCCCTTCTAGTGTGGACTAATGAGCAGCAAACGCACTGGGCCTGCTCACTACACCAGGGAATAACTCCCCTGGCACTGGGCTTTTGAGTATCTGAAAGTGCATTAGGTGTTTAATATGTTTATATTTTTTACACCGATTTCATTTAGCTCATGTACACTAGTGCAGAATAGCTGTTCACGCCTTTACAATGCTCCTATGCATATGACATGTATACTACTCCTACATTAGACAGCAACACACACATGCCCTGCATACACATATATAGACATTGTGTGTTGTGTGGTGTATGTGTGTGTGTGGTGTGTGTGTGTGTCTGTGTGTTTGTGGTGTGTGTTGTGTGTTGTGTTGTGTTGTGTGTGTGTGTGTGTGTGTGTGTGGTGTGTGCGCGCGCGCGCGCATAGTTTATTTAATATAAACTAGTTATACGATTAGATAGATTAAAAAAAAAGAAAAACAATATTATCTCCGAAATTAACACTATTCTTTTGTCTTCAGGAGGTTTCTAATAGTCCCTTTGAAATGCTCAGAGCAGTATTGTAAAAGCTTCAGTGAGAAATGATCATGGAGTCAGCACGGCGTTCCACCTGGCAAAAGAAACCGTGACCATGACAAAGTGGATGAGAGTCAATGAATAAATGGCGATAGGAGAGTAACATTAGCTATTTCCACCTACTGCCTAATATCACAATAACGACAAAGGATAACAGGATGTTCAGACACTTATAGACATGAATAAATGGATTTAAGGCCGTAACTTAATGATATTGTGGGATACATACGGGGGGACACAAATACTTTTCCACAAAATTGGTAAAAGTTAAACTATCACTAAAAGGACATGACAAAGATTACTCTTCCTATTAAATGGCATTAAAAATTGCCTTATGGAACAGAAAAACAAAAACAAAACAAAAAACACGGTTTCTATTATGTAACACTGTTGGGAACGTTTTCACCATATATGATCAATAGAGACATACGCCTGGAAGAAAACGACGATATGATATAGAACAGAACACATGAATAAGGTTTTTGGAATAAAGTAGCAAATTGGCACAGATTACATTTCAGACATAAACTAATACACAAAACAATACTGGAATGAAAAAGAAAAAATTATCACCGGCAAAAGAGATTTGAAGTATACAGAGAGAAGAATGTTTGAAAAAGAAAGCGTCCAGCAGGGCCAAAAGCATAAATGTAAAAAAGTGAGATTTGTGGATTACGTTCAAGGAAAAGAAACAGTGTTTGTTTGTGACTAAGAAGACGCTGAGGACAGGGCGAGATGGAAACGGTGATCCATCGTGGCGAACCTCTTGTGGAGCTGCCCAGACGAGGAAATACAAAGAAAAAGTTGACATGTTTCACTTCTGAATGTTTTTGGAGTTTCATTTAAACTTACATGAAATTTTTCTCTAGCTCGTATCTATCTACCTATCCTAATATATCTATTTTGTGTGTGTTTTGTGTATCATATATTATAAATATATATATAGATATCTATATATACACAAACACACACCATAGATATATAGGATAGGTAGATGAGATATAGCTAAGATACATTTTCATTGTAAGTTTAAAATGAAAACTCCAACACCCATTCAGAAGTGACATGTCCAACTTTTCTTTGTATTTCCTCTTCTGGGCAGCTCCCACAAGAGGTCGCGCACGATGGATCATCCGTTTCCATCTCGCCCTGTCCTCAGCTGTCTTTCTTAGTCACACCAACCACTTGTTTCTTTTCCTTGACGTATCCCAACTCTCACTTTTACATTTTATGCTTTGGCTCTCCTTGGACGCTTTCTTTCACATTCTTCTCTCTGTATACTTCAAAATTCTCTTTGCAGGGATAATTTTTTTCTTTTTCATTCCAGTATTGTTTTTGTGTATTAGTTTATTCTGAAATGTATTCTGTGCCCAATTTGCTTACTTTATTCCAATAACCTTATTTCATGTGTTTCTGTTCTTATATCATATCGTGTTTACTTACAGCGTATTTTAATGAAATTATATGTGCAAACGCATTTCCCAACAGTTGTTTACATAATAGAAACCGTGTTTTTTGTTTTGTTTTTGTTTTTTTCTGTCCAGTAAGGCAATTTTTACATGCCATTTTAAATAGGAAGAGTAATCTTTTGTCATGTCTTTTAGTGATAGTTTTAAAGTTACCAATTTTGTGGCAAAGTATTTTTTGTGTGTCCCCCGTATGTATCCCCAATATCTTAAGTATACGTCCTTTAAAGCAGTTAATTCATGTCTATAAGGTCTGACATCTGCTTATCCTTTGTCGTTCGTGTGATATTATGCAGTAGGTGAATAGCTAATGTTTTACCTGCCCTATCGCCCATTTTCATTGACTTCCATCCCATTTGTCATGGTCACGGTTTCTTGGCCAGGTGGAAGCGCTTGCTCCATTTTCATTTCTCACTGAAGCTTTTAAATTACTGCTCTGAGCTATTTCAAAGGGACTATTAAACCTCCTGAAAGAAAAAGAAGTGAATTTTTCGGAGATAATATGGGTTTTTTTTTTTTTTTTTTTAATCTAATCTAAATCGTATAACTAGTTTTATTAACATTAACTATATGCGCGCGCGCGCGCACACACACACACACACACACAACCACACACACACCACACACACACACACACACACCACACCACACCACACACACACACACACACACACACACATACAACACACACACACACATGTCCTATATATGTGGTATGCATGTGCTGTGTGACTTGTGTTATAATGTAGGTATTTATACATGTCATTGCATAGGAGCATTGTAAGGGTGAACAGCTATGTCTGCAACTAGGTGTACATGCGCATAAATTGAAATCGGTGTAGAAAATATAAACATATAAACACCTATTGCACATTCGATACTCAGCCATAGCCCAGGGAGTAGTCCCTGGTGGTAGTGAGCAGGCCAGTGCGTTGCTGCTCATTAGTCCACACTAGACAGGCCAACCCTGCTGAGGGGCTTATCAGGGATCCTGGCTAAACTACTCCCCCTCCATCAAGATACACCTGAGCCGGTGTAGTAGTTGGGGTAACTCGGCTGTCTCCTCTCAATCAAATCCCATGAACATTCCCGGAGGCGAAGGAGCTGCTGGGTTACGCGCGATCAGGATCCTCTGAGCAGAGGTTGGCTAAATCTCCGGCTAAGACGGGTCTCCCCACGTGATGAACCTTTGACCATACCTATAAATACCTATGACAATTGAATCACGACTTACTAGCATTACATGAGGGCACTCTCTTTCAATTAAAGGGATGTTGTAGGACTCTGTGGGGTTAGCAGACTATGCGAAGAACAAAAGAAATTTAATAAAAAGATGGACCACGTAATCTTTTGAGAGGTAAATCCAAGTCGCGGCATTGAATTAGTGGTAGGATTCTTAGTTTCACAAACGTTTAGAAAAGATATTGGTGGATTCTATGGTATAAGCGAAAGGGAGTGGGACTTCAGTAACAACAATTAACAATGAGGTACAACTTAAAGAATTGTTCAAGTCTATGCTCCACTCAGCCACTGTGATGAAGAAATAGAGCTTCCATGAAGATGCTCATTTAGCCGCCGCGAGAGAGCAAAGAGCCATTCACAATAATTATCGTTTTAATACTCAAAATAGGTAACATGACAGAAGGGAACCGTAGTGGGGAATCACGGAATAGGCACTAGGATGAGAAGGGGGCAAATGGTAGGTTGATTTTGCGGAGACTCGATCACTACAAATATATGATCATTCTCGGAAAAGGACAGAGCGGCAGTGGACATGGATTTCGCATCTTACATCAAAACTCAATTTTGACTTCATAATTTCAATAGGCACCATATAGTAAAAAATAGTGAAGTTATTAATAAAGTAAATGTTGGCAGCGACCATAGAACTGGTCAGCGGCCAATAAATTACACCTCAGAAGGGGAAGGACAAACTCAACCGGCAGCAATTTAGCTAACTTGAGACCAGAGCGACAGAATTTAGCATTAACATCTAAACAGATATCCTCTCAGCGACGAAGATCTCACACTGACCAAACAACAAACAATTTCAATGACATAAATTAGGAAAAGTTGCATTGAAGTGGCGTACGACGTCAGCAAAGTCTCCAGCAGTTGCCAATGAAACTAAGAGCTTTATACAAAACGTAGGTCTGAAAGTATCCTCAAACAGCGGGTCAAATTAAGCAGAACTAACAAGGACTATAAATAAAAAGAAGAAAAGATTTCGGAAATTCATTCTCAAATAATAAATGAAACATTGAACTCAGGTACCAGCATAAACGGTAAAAGGAGGCTTTAGAATAGTTAGAAATCATTTGTATGCAAGTAAAGAAACCAGACGAGAGAAGTACACAATTATAAGAACTGAAATCGTAAGAGTAGTGGAAGACTTTCATAGGATCTATACAACTCAATGAACAGTCACGGATAGAACGAACGCGGTAACTAGAGACGTACCGAACATCTCAACAGAAGATATAATAAGAGCGCTTAAAGGCTTGAAGAGACAGGCGAACACCCGGTGAATACGGATTAGTATAGAACTAATTGATTCAGGGAAATGCAACAGTGAAACTAGCCAATCCTTTTAGCAAAGGTCATCTCAACGGAAAAATTCAAAAGCCTGGAATAAAAGAATGAAACATTCTTTTGATACATAAAAGGGGATAGAAAAGATCTAAAATACTACCGACCCATAGCCTCCTTTCATTACAACCTTTTTTAAAAAAATCATCACAACTCGTATCTCTGACAGGCTGGATCTAACCAGCCCTAGAGACAGGCAGCAACCATCAGCTTCACACGGAAACCGATAAAATACCAATTAAAAAAGGTCTTATACAGGACGATACCATCTTCATCAAAACTCTTTCCTTGAGGAAATATTTCAGAAGCTATAATGGAACGGAAAGGGTATCAAAATAGGAGACACTATAGACCTAAACAACTAAGGTTTTGCAGATGATATTGTTCTCTTGAGGCGAATCTGCAAGTGCAATGCAGCAACTATAAACGACTTTCATAAGAGAAAAGTCTGAAAGCCCTGCTTAGGATCATGCTCAACACAGAATTAAATTCTAACGATCATGTACTGGCGGAAGCGCTAGAGGTATGACCAGTATATATACCTAGGCAATTCATACAGAAAACACATCTAGCAAGAGGAAATTAAGCGAGCATCAGTCTAGCTTGAGTGCTTCGGCATACTCAGTAAGCATACTATGAGGCTCCTTGTCATTATGTTAAAAGAAAAGTCTTTAATCAATGCGTCCTTACAGTTGACCTATGGATCGAGATGGACTACAACCAATTATTGGAGAGGAAACTCCCTGGAGGTTAGATGTGCTGAGATTAGCCTAAGAGATCAGAAAGAGGGCGACGTGGATGAGAGAACAGCCAAAAATGAAGGATATACTTGGGAGCACATCAAAAGAAGAAAGAAAAAAAGATATGTGGCGGTCACAATGCAGAGGCGGAGACAGGACGACAGATGGACAAAGAGAAGTAACAGAATGGGCTATATATATATATATATATATATTATCTATATAGATCTATATATATATATATATATATATATATATATATATATATATATTATAATTATATATAAAGATGCCAGAGCCAATCAATGACAAGAATGCATGAAAAAAACACGAATTTTGGGGCCAAGACTGGAAACAAAAACACAAGACAAAGACGGAAAAGATTGGCAGAAGCCTACGTCCTGCAGTGGATCGATTCAGGCTGATGATGGTGATGATGATGAATATATATAAATGTACCCCACACACACACACACACACAACACACACACACACACACACACACACACACACACACACACACACACACACACACACACCCCACGCGCGCGCGCGCGCGCATGTATATATACATATATATGATAGTAATAACACCAGGAACCATAATGATAATATCACAGCAATGACAATACATATAAACTGATCCCTTTTCGTCTGGGACCATTGGGGCGGGATTCGCGCGCTGGGTCACCGCCTTAGTGGTCCCAGACCCGCACGCTACCGCTCCACTAGGACGATATTCATAATAATGATAATGATAAAAGTCATAATCATAATAATATTAATAGTAGTAGTAGTAGAAGTAGTAGTAGTAATAATAGTAGTAGTAGTAGTAGTGGTAGTAGTAGTAGTAGTAGTGGTAGTAGTAGTAATAATAATGAAAATGACAATAACAAAAATAATAACAATAACAATAATAAAAATAATAATAATGATAACAATAATAATAACAACAGCAATAATAATGATAACAATAACAATAAAAATATAACCATGGCAAGAACTATACAGCTCCGCACAGTAAGTCGCATCTTGGTAATTGATACGCATCACGAAAAGGAATGCTTGTGTGTGTGGTGGTTGTCTGTTTGTTTATTTGCTTGTGTATTTGTGCGTGTGAGTGTTTGTCTATATCCAAATACAAATATGCATACAATCATCAGCCAATGACTATATAATTCAGTATTCAGAGTGTGTTTATTTATTCATATTTTTATTATAAAACAATTATTTGGCGAATGAATAGGAAACGCTGATGATTTTCATTAACGTTCCACTTCTGAAAGGCAATTCAAAGTAGAATTCGTTTTAGCTAATAATTTATTGAAATTGAAATTAATTGCGATTAATATCGTCTATTGTAATATCATTTTAGAAATATTATCGTGTGTATGTGTTGGGCATATATGATCAAATAGCAGTTGTCAGCAAATGATCGCAATTATTGTAATGATTTCATTAGCTTCGTGGATGATTTTAGTCACACGCACGCACACACACACACACACACACACGCACGCACGCACGCACACACACACACACACACACACACACACACACACACACACACACACACACACACACACACACACACACACACACACACACACACGCACACACACACACACAAACACACACACACACACACACACACACACACACACACACACACACACACCACGCACGCACGCACACACACACACACAAACATACAGATATCTATATATCTATCTATCTATCTATCTATCTATCTATCTATCTATCTATATATATCTGTATATATATATGTATATATGTATATATATATATATATATATATATATATATATATATATATATAATATATATATATAATGCATATATATATATAATATATATATATATATATACATTTACACACACACACACACACACACACACAGACATACACACACACACACACACACACACACACACACACACACATATATATATATATATATATATTATATATATATATATATATATATATATATATATATATATATGTGTGTGTGTGTGTGTGTGTGTGTGTGTGTGTGTGGTGTGTGTGTGTGTGTGTGTGTGTGTGTGTGTGTGTGTGTGTGTGTATGCGTCTGCGTTTATTGAAATCAGACACAGACACACACACACACACACACACCACACACACACACACACACACACGCATACACACACATATGTGTGTATGCGTGTGCGTTCATTCAAATCACACACCACAAACATGTGTATATGTATGTGTGTACGTATATATATATATATAATATATATATATATATATATATATATATATATATATATATATATATATATATAGTTTGTGTGTGTGGGTATGTGTGTGTATTCTGTGTTTCTTCTTTTCCTTCTCCTTATTATCATCACTGTTATTCCTCTTCTTTATCTTCTTTTTGTGCGATCACCGATGCGGTGTTTGACAAACTACTTGGCGCCATGTTCCATGTTGTCGGGTTCTGGTCCAGAGGTATCGAAGTGTGTGTATATTAAAAGTGTCAAGGAGTGTTCTTTTCGGTCTACCTCGAGCTTGCTTGTCTTCTATTTTATCGCCTAGGCTATGGTTTTCTAATGTGTCTTTCTGCATGTCTGTGGTATTTGAGTTGTCGTGCTCGGGTAAATTCTAGAAACTCGCGTCCCTGTCTGACTTTTCTGAGGATCTCCTAATTGGACACTCGGTCGGTGTAAGGGTAGAACCACACTTTTGCATATGGGAGAGTCGACCATACGAAGGTTTTAATGAGTGGTTTTCATTTTTATTGAGAGCTTGCGATCTTTTAGGGTGTTCCGGAGTTTGGAGAATGCTAGTCAGATTCTGCGTCTGATTTCCTTCTTGCAACGAGAATCTGAGATGACAAGAGCTCCTAAATAACTGAAGGAGGTGAAATGTTAGATTTCCATTTCTCCATGCATTTTGTTTTTTTACTATTGGTATGGAGGCCAAGACGTTTGCTGGTTTCCACAGCAACATTAAAAAGCTTTTAGAGGCCATGTATCATCTGCATAACGAAGATTGTTCAAGGGCCCAGGTGACATCATACAACCTTGTCAGACACCTCGCTTGATGGGGAGCCAGTTAGTTGTTCTGTCGGATATGTTGAATTTTGTATACTGATTGATTAGTCTCATATCTTTATCATCTTTCCGGATATTTCCGAGGACTTTGGACAGTTCTAAGTGCTGTACTTTATCAAAAGCTTTTCGATAGTCAATGAAAACCAAGTAGATGTTTTTCTAGTGTTAGATCGCTCTCTCGGCAAGCATTCGCATGACGAAGATAACATTTCTTATAACTTTATCTTTCATAAACCCGAACTGGGGCTCTGCTATTTCGAGTAGGAGTTGTCTGCTGATATTCTATAAAATGATTGCCAGTAAAGTTATAAGAACATATGACATTAAATTGATTGTGAAATATTGTGAACACTCAAGTGTTCCTGGTAGAGCAATGAATACAGATTTCATCATTTGTTTAGGTCACTTGCCTGTTTCATAGATATAATTTAGGAAATTCCTGATGAGATCAATACCTTTCTCTCTTACGGCCCTGAGCATTTCGATGTATACTCCATCAGGACCTGCAACTTTTCCAGATTTCATTTCTTTTAGGGACCACCGCACTTCTGACTTCAGAACTGACGAACCAGATGTGACAGCTTCCAGGACTAGATCTTTTGGTGGCTCTTGTTCATCATCAAAAAGTTCTCGAACATATTCTTCCCAATAAGAACGGATATCTTCGGTCTTGTGGAGAGTGTGTCTGTCTGCTTGATGTAACATTAGGAGGAAAAGGATCGTTGACCAGTAATCTCTCCTATCTCTTTGGGATTCCAACTGAAACTTAATTTCATCACATTTCTCCTGCACCAACTCTTCTTTAGCTTTCTTACATTCCTTTTTGTATAAAATGTTTACTAGTTCATATTGCAAGGTGTTCTGTTTTGAAATTTGCCTTTTTGTAGTAGTCTTTGAGCTCTGGGTGGAAGCAGCTTGATGAGATTCTTTTTCTCTATTGTCGGATTTGTCTCAACAGCTGCTGCTTGGATATTCTCAATGTGAAGACACCAAAACAAGGGTCAATATCTGCTAGAAGTCTCTGGTAGATTTTCAAAAAATTCTTGTTTAAAGTTTTCTCGTATCCTTTGATTAGTCTTTAATACCCTGTGTTTAAAATTGGGGGCATTCTTACCTTTGATTACTTTTTTGAGGGATAATTTTATTATCACTGGATCATGGTCAGAACCGGATATATTCAAGAGTGTTTGATTGCTTGAATTAATCATAACATAGTCAATTTGTTTTTTGCCTCTATCACCTGAACTGATCCATGTATATCGTTGTCCATGATGTACATTACACAAGGTATTTGTGATGGCCAGATTTCTCTCCTTACAGCAATCTATATGTTTATCCCCACATTCATATCACTCTCCCAGTCCGCGCAGTCCTACAGTCTTCCCATCTCTTTCTGAGCCAATTTTAACATTAAGTATTGTCACCCCTGACAATCATTATTCTTTTGATTTACACGATAAGAATAATTCATCAAGAGTTATGTAAAAACTATTTAATTGTTGGTCTTCAATATCCACACTAGGAGCATATACTACTGTGATGTTTGCACTTATAGGATGTTTTTGGGCCAGAACGATGGCTTTTGATTTTAATTAGATCCAGGACCAGAGCCACTCCTTTTTTATGTTCTTGACCTACTGAAAAGAAGATTCTTTTCTGATCTTTCATAAAGTCACCAGCACTGGGCCATCTAACTTCGCACAAACCTAAACACTGCATATTCACTCTCTTCATCTCATCGAGAATACTGTCCGATTTTCCCGTTTAATATAGCCATCTAATACTCCATGATCTACTCCAATACCGGTTTAAATATTCTAGCCGATCTAATGCTTGTTAGTTGGTTTGCAGTGGCAGGATGACGATCGCAGCCTCCCTGCCTTTGAATGCTGTTACCGGACGCGGATCATACAAAACAATTTGTGATGCCCCGTTTATTCCGTTTTTGTACACTTGACATCATGTAGTTGACCGGTTTCTTAAACTGGGGTGGCTGACCCATCGTCTCTCCCCAGGGGAGTAGTTGATTAGGTAATCATTGTTGATGGTTTTCATCCCACCATCATATCTACGATAGATACATCCACTACTATATCTAGTGTTCGGTTTTACCCAAATTATGCAAATTCGCGGACGTGCTCACGCCATATATATATATTATATTATATATATATATATATATATATATATATATATATATATATATATATATATATATATATATATACATATATGTATATATACATTCACACACACACACACACATATATATGTGTGTGTGTGTGTGTATGTGTGTGTGGTGTGTGTGTGTGTGTGTGTGTGTGTGTGTGTGTGTGTGTGTGTATGTGTGTGTACACACATACCCACACACACACACACACACATATATATATATGTATG